>NW_025335568.1:58413076-58508393 GCF_004798865.1 Varanus komodoensis
GCGGGAGAGGCCCTTCTCCGGGAACCCTCCGTGAAGGAAATTAGGAGGGTAGGTACTCGGAGGAGGGCTTTCTCTGCGGTGGTGCCCAATCTATGGAATACGCTCCCCAGAGAGGTCCGCCTGGCGCCATCGTTATTTGTTTTTCGGCGCCAGGCAAAGACCTTTTTATTCGAACGTCATTTTAATTGCTAATATTATTTGCTTATTTTATTCCAACTTATTTTATATTGTTAATTCGTTTTGTATTTTTAGTGTATTATAGTTTAATTGATGTTTTGTGAGCCGCCCCGAGGCTTCGGCGAATGGGGCGGCATAGAAATTTTCTAAATAAATAATAATTAGGCAGTCAGATTAAAAAATATTATGAGAGCTCAAGATTTATTAAAAATACAAGTTTGTTTTAAAATGCCTGAATGAATATAATTATTCTCACCCAACACAAAAAAGAAGGTTTTCTACATACTCCTCTGAGGCTATTCCATACAGCCTAAAGCAAAACTCTATTGTCCTAACTAGAAGAAGAAAATTTATTAGTTGAGAAGCTGGAACATTTTCTGGAAAACTACAGAAAATACTTCATGTATATTGTTTCTAAAGAGGGTTCTCTCAACGTTTTGAGCTACGCTTTTATTTTAAAATGGTTCAGTCACCTTGGAATGTGCGCACTACTCAACTGCTTGCTTCCTGCAAACTCACACATCTGGGTTACTTGAAAACTGACTCACTTCTTCCAAACCAAAATACAAGTCCTGCTAAAAACAGTGGAAAAATTTGTACTGTTTCCTCCGTAATGTGACTCTTTGTCTATACCAAGCAAAGCTGTACCATCTTAAATATCTTCCTCTGGCATTTGCGCTTTATAAGACAAAAATTGTGAATATTTTTACTTACAATCATTAGTTGCTTTAAGCGCCACTCAAGGTACAAAATAACTATATCTAACAAATGTAATAAGTACAAGGGAAACCATATGCAACAAATTTAGAACTATAAACAGTAAATGAGCACCCCTCACTTTTATCTGACAAAAATCAAATTTTAGCATTAAACCGTTAACAAATGGGGGAGAAGCTATTAAATCCAGCTTCTCCACAGATGGCTGCATCTTCTCAACAAGTCAAAACTTGTTACTTGGGCCACACCGAATTTACCAGAAATGGCTCTTAATTGTAAAGTAAAACAGAGAAACTCATGATAGTTGGGAACTGAAAATGATTAATTGACAGAATGTTTTTTTTCCATATAAAGTTTACAATACTTACTGGCTATGTACCAATTTAAACAATATATTTTAATGGTAGAAGCTATCAAAGGGAAGACATCATAATACCCTAAGTATGCTAATTACTCTTGTTGTGCTTTTACCTATGGTAACACAATAAAATATTATCACTTGTATGCTACATTTTACTAGTCTATGACCAGTAAAAAGTGTAGTGTGTGCAAAATATGGCAATCAGATTAATAACAGGCACCAGAAAGTCTGAGCATACACATTAATTCTGGCCCCTTGCATTGGCTGTCCATATGCTTCTGAGCCCAATTCAAGGAGCCCAGTTCTAACATTAGAAAGCCCTATATGGCTTAGGACCACGTAATGCTTTTTCCAACCACAATCTCCCTGGACGCTACAATCAAGATCAGGAGCTTGTCTGGACTACCATCTCCAAGGGAGGCTAGGATGGTGGCAACAAGAAGAGCATTTTCAGTGCTACACACACACACACACACACACACACACACACCCATGGAACAAGCTCCACACTGAGGTCTGCCTGGTGCCACCTTTAAAATATTTTCATTACCAGGTTAAGGCTGTATTCTACCACAGGGCATTCAATTAGTTTATTATTATATTGGGGCTTTCTTAACTGCTTAAACCAGTCTCATGATTGCATAAGCTACTGTAACTTTTTAATATTGTTTTAAATCTGGGTATGATAGTTTATGATTTTCATTGCTGTTTGTATTTTATATTTTATTTTTGTGTGTAAACTGCTCAGGAAACTTAGGCTATTGGGTAGCATAGAAAGTAAATAAATAAATATGCATGTTAGATGTACAATTAATCTCTAAACTCAGTGCCTCTACTAGGCACATTCAGAGACTTTTCCATGGAAATGACGATGCAATTTGATCATTTCCCAACTATAAACATTTGCACTCTGCTTGCTAAACACAATCATTTCATTTTTGTCTAATGAAAATAAACTTTTTAATTAGGCGTGTAACAATCAAATGTCTTGACTTATAAGTCATAGCTGTTTCATTTTTGTTCGGTAGTTTCTTTTTTTGGTAATGTTGAGCAAAGCAGAAAGTTGAAGAAAAAGCATCTTCCCATGCTCCCATACCTAAGCTACAATTTTACAATAGTTTGCCTGAGCAAACTCAATGCAACTTATTTCTGAGTAAGGCAAGCACAGGATTGCGCTGTTAACTGTCATAGGTACTGGTCATAGGAAAGGCCCCCTATAAAAAGATTTTAAAGACATTTCTTATAAAGGCTAAAAAAGGTAAGCTTATATATTTATCCTTTACTGATAAAAAAGCATGCAAAGTACATATTTATGACACAAGAATCTGGAACTCTGGACTGTTGAAATACAATCCAAAATGTTAACTGTTGGTTTGGTTTTTCAATTCACATCACAAGAAAATCCTTGAAAACAAGAAGTCCCTGGGCAGCAGAAGTGAGTGAGTGGTCAAAATTCAACATACTTTCCTGCACACTCCCAAACAACTGAAGTTAATAAACCATACATTGTTGTATGGAAAACAGGTCAAACAGATGCAAAATGAATGCTGTGATAAAACACTGAAACACAACACAACAGTGTAAGCTATTTTAACTGTAAGCTAACAAATAGTGGTCAGATTTGCACCACTGTTGATTAAATATATGAAAATGTCTCAATGAGTAACTTAAATTGATAATTTAAATAACTTTTTTGTTTCCCCTGATCTAAATCATTATTTAAATCATTGAATTTAGATAGCCTTGATTAAGTCAACCCCTTCTGGTTTTAAGTACATAAAACAACACAAAAAGCTATGAGGTATATCTGCATGGCATATCCCTATCTCCTAAAAAGTATGAATATGAAATTATATTAATATTGCCATCTGGCACTGCCTCTACCCCCGTTTGCAGAAGGCCAGTCCTGGCTTCTGCCACACCCTTCCGTTTACTCTTCTCACAACAATCCTCTCTCCCTTACCAGGAGGACAAAGATTTTGCTTCACACCAGGATGGCTTACAGTGACTTCCTTCCCTCAAGAAAGAAGTGCTGTGGCCCATCCAAAGTATGCACCCAGTATAATCTGGACTTATAACAAATTAAGCAAACAGAACTTTTTGGTTTGTCCTAGCCTCAGTTTTGCCAGAAGCATGAGTTGCCGGATCTCATCAATGTTGTCACACTCACACACCACACTCACTGCTTTCTGTCTTCTATTGAAAGGAGGCGGCCAATGGCACACCATTTCTCAACAGTGCATTCCAATGGGTCTTCCTCATACTTCCGTTCAAATTTACTAACCTTAGCCTTGACTCGTTTCGCTGTGTTTAACTTTCACTCGTTGCCCTATGTTCCACCAATCCACTCCCGATCTGAGAGCATTACTTCCCCACCCCATTCTGCAGACCTTATTCAAACGAATTCAAGTGTTATTCTGCTAAGTAGAACTATTGAGATAAAAAGTTCTCTGCTTCCTCAAGTTTAACCCTTTCATTGACAACTTTCATAAACTAGCAGATCTGCTGTTGGTCCCCTTTGCTTCTCCTCGCACTCATTCCTGAGTTTCCGCAGTGCTGCTCACTACCTGTCTCTCCTTGCTAAATGTCAGAAAGCCTCCCTCTCCTACTTTAAGCCCTTCTACTTTACAAGTTCTTTCTTGAGCTGCACTAGGCACCCTCACACTATCATCCAACTCTCCTCTTCATCACAGCCAATGCTCATCTGTGTAACTTCTCAACTACTCCCACACTACTGACATAAACAGCTGTTTGCTGCCTATAAACTTTCTGGGTGAAAAGCAAAACATCTATATGCCTGGAGTCAAAGTCTGATCAGAAGAGACATGTCTATTTTGGTTGGTTATCATCTTTTGAGGAAGTAGCGTGAACCCTTCTGACAGCTGTAATTCTGAGCTAGACCTTACTACTCCCTTTCAAGTATCTCCAATCCTGGCTCATCAGCATCCAGAACAAAGTTGCCTTCTCATATAAAGCTTACACTAAATCCACCTGCTACTATGTTTTGCCTCATATTCTTCTAGTGCACAGGTTTCAGAAGAAGGTAAGAGCCTTGCCAGATCAGACTAACTATCCATCTAGTCCAGTATTCATTTCACGCAAAACAGCTACCCACATAATCCCACAGCAGGATATGGGTACAACAGCACCCTCCTGCACAAATCCCCAACAAATGGTGTACACAGGCACATTTCTTCCTACTTGCACTTAAACTGACCTTGTAGCTACATCCACCTAGTATTTTGCTAACATCTGTTCAGCCATCAGCAGTTTATAATGTTTCTGCACTGAAGGGTTAACAGACTTATTGTCATCTAGCAAGCCTCACTCCAAAACTATGATTCCATCTCACTGGACTTCACCCATGCCACATTATCAATGGATTCATTCAAAGTCAACCTCTTGCTGAAATTTAGATTCAGCTGATCACTGTTTTCTTATGTTCAGAATGCTAAACCTGTAGAATAGCAAAGGGAAGCCAACAGAATTGGTTTTACAGTTTCCTCCAATAAAGGGGACTTCACAGGAATACAGAAGGCATTTCTTAGTGCCACATTTTCTTGGCAATCCATTAACATCCTATGTGGTATTCTTTCTCAGCCAAGTTCTCTTCTCAAGGTAGTGGAGCAAGGAGAACTATGATTAGGCATAGACAACACAAAGTGGACCACCTAACATCCTCAGCCACGGGAATCTTCAGAAAATGCAGAACTAGGTGGGCCGGGTCTGAGCCTGAAAAGCATCCCTTATCATGAAATAAACATTTTAAAGCAATACTGCATATACAGGACCATGTATCACAAATTTGACAAACTGTAACTAACTGTAACTATTACAGAGACCCTGTGTATACATTCTCATTTTGCAATTCAGTAGTTCCTGAGGATTCTAATTGAGAGAGAGCGCGCGCAAGCACAGGGATGAAGCTGACCATCCCTGGTGCACCACAACCTCAGCACTCTACAAATTACATGCTCTCCAATAACCACAGAGCACTACCACTCCCTGCTCCAAGAGGATGAGCTGTGATCTGGAAATCTTCCCACTTCAGAATTCAATTTACTAAGTGGCCTTAAGCTAGATCAGAGGAAGACAACTTGGTCCCCTTCGTATGCTTCGGACTACAACTCAAACAATCTCTGACCAAACTGGCAGGGACTTAAACAAGTTGTAGTGCAAACTACCTGAAGAGCACCAAGTTGACTGACCGTACACTAGACTGTATTCTCTCAAGTATCCATTCTTCATTGTAACATGAGGATACCCACAACAAGTTACTTGTAAGAATTACCAGAATAATAGATGTATATCCTGTTCACTAAAAAGAAGAATTCTAAAATCCTCCTCCTCCATTTATATCCTGCCTTTTTTCATCCTGCCTAGGTGAGGCTGCTTACAGAGTTCCATTTTATCCTCACAAGGTAAAATGAGGTAGGTTGAGCTGAGAGTAAGTGACTGGCCCAAAGACACCCAGTAAGCTTCATGGCCAAGTGGGGGCTAGAACTCGGAACTTTCAAGTCCTCAGTTCAACACCCTAAACCTAACCACCACACCATGCTGGCTCTCAGTGGCCATGCTGGCTGGGAAGGATGGGAGTTTTAGTCTATTAGATCTGGAAGATACTAGACTGGAGAAGGCTGTGATAACCCATTCTAATCATTATTATCATGTTACAACGGCATGCAAGCAGGTTGCACCAGGCAACTTTTAAGCCTATATGAAAAATATCAACAGCCAAATCAACAGTCCAGTGAAACGTTACGATTTAAAGTTTTTAGGAAAAACCACATACAAAATATTTCCCTTTTTGTGGAAAGCACAGCAGTGTATTTTGCCAGAATCACACATTTGAAAGCTGTAATGTACAGGTCCATTGACCTTTCACAATCTGGAAACTAGGGCTTCTGTTCATTTCAGGGTTTCCTATAAAAAGCACTAAATCTCCATGGTACAAAGAGAGGCTTTCATTTCCACAATGGCCCTCTTGGATATTGTCTCAAATATGTGCCATTTCCATACAATGCTACTTTAAACAGAAGAAAATATATGAAAAGGATCTGTTAATTTACTAACATTTTCTAAATAGACTAAAGCACTCTTCCTAAGGACTATTTATTTCAAAAACTAAGTATTCATCCTTCTACTTCTGAGGAAGTCACATCTATATATATATGTGTGTGTGTGTGTGTGTGTGTGTGTGTGTACATACATATTTTAAACAAACCGAAGTTTCACAGGACTGCAGGTTGGCCAAGCAACAAACACACTTAATGCAGCTGATCTCCTTAAAAGGAATGCATCAAAGACACTGCTTTTGCCACACCCGTCTCAAGAAAACAGCATTAAAAAGGAAACCATTGCACCACAGTGGTGATCAAGCAGCTGCCATATTAAAAAGTATGCCCTTTATGAACCTGACCTGGCATGTGAAATCTGGTGATAAAGTTGACTCAAATAAATAGTTTCAAATACAAAGGACAAACTGGAAAAGGAAGCGCTATTGTTGCTCCAGTGTGATGCGATAGAGCTGAGCTTTTTGAAATGACCTCCCCCTCTCCATTATTGCTAGACAGCTGTTTTCAAAGTGGGAAGACAAGAAGCTGTCAGTCATTATGTTCATTCGTATCCTGGTCACTCCAGTATCCTCCCATCCCCACCCACTGAACCACCCGCTTGACCCCTCTTCAAGGTCACTTTCCAGACTCAAAGTGGTTTTTGCTCTGTCAGCTATACAAGAGAGTGGGATTGGAGTGCTAATTCCAGAATCCAAACTACCTGCAGTTCACCAAACAATATGAGGCACCACAGGATTGTTCCCTCCACTAAACTAACCCCCACAAAACATACATAATCTGAAAAACTTTTACCCAGCTGAGAGCATTTAAAGAAGTCCTAAAGAAATAAACCTATTTTGCTAATACCAAATGCCTTCCAGGTTAACAAGAGAGGCTGTAAGGATAAGTTTTAGGAAACATATTCTAACTAATGCTTCTGAAGAAGCAGAATCCTCCTATGAAAACTTATGCAACAAGTATGTGATCACCTTTCAAATGACATGCTGAGGTTTTTTTTTCCCCACTAGCCACATCAGATTATATAATTCACCAAGAGAATTTATGGAATTGGAATGACTAAAAATGGTTTAAGGTTTAATGAGATTTGACATTTAAAATACTGTTTTCCCATTTTGCATTTCTTATCTAAGAGTGCATGCAAATTATTTGTTAGAACATTTACTGTGTGTTGTCTATTTATGTGCTTCTATGTAAACAGCTTAGTATTTTATGCAACACTGTATTTTAAGTGTTTTAATCTTTGTGAACCTCTCAGAGAGCTTTGACTATTGGTTCATAACAGATTTGTAATAACGAGATATGTAATGCACAAAATAAACTCCACTATGAATAGTCAAAATCCCTCAGCCATGCATTCATACACCTTTTGCTCTGCATGGCTGAATCTGCCTAAAGACCCCTTGCACCAGCAAACATTATTCATGTTGTGCTGGAAATCTTTTATACTAATGCTGTAGCAGTAGTGTGAATGGAGCAACAATGCTGGATAATGCTCCAGGGGATTAGCTATGATATGAACACATTTATATTTGTCATACCACATACATACCAGAATACTAAGTAGAATACTTGAAGACCACATCAAGTGCACTGGATTGTGAGCTAAGTTCTCTAAGTTACCATGGCACAAGTTGTGGAGACAGGGTTATTTCTCTTTGTGATGAAAAACAGAGATCCCTACTCTTCGTTTAATCCAGTCTGCAAAATTAATCACTTGCCACAATAAGGCATACAACATATTACTAGTGTGTCATATTTTATAAAGCTTATCTTCAGAAATCGAGTACCTTCTTAAATGCCTTTTCCTTCTACATAGAAAGCAAGACTTTAAATCAGCATAATTCGAAATAGATTTTTTAAAAGTAGTTTTATTAACAGCAACGCTAAAAATGTCTACTCAAGAGTCCCACTGAGTTCAACGGGCATACTTCATGCTAAGAGTGTAACGCTGTGTATGTATGCGTGCACATATATTTTTAAGAAGCAAGCTTTTATAAGCGACCTCGTGGAAAGGAGCTGGTTTCAAAAAAGCTACGCAACTGAAATTCTTCAACAGGGTGGGGGGTAGCCACAGTTGTGTCGTGACTTTGCTCTTTCGTCTGAGGCTGAGCCCTTCAACGCCGTCTCCTTCCACGCCTCCATTCAAGGGAACCCCGCCAACGCAAGCCCCGTCGCCTGCTCCGTTCTCTTCACGAGGCTTTCGAACAAGCCCTTCTCACCGTTCCCTCCCTTCGTGGGAGCGGGCGGTGCTGCGGAGACGGAGAGGCGCGGACGGGGTGGGCTGGGGTGGGGAAGGAACCGGACGCGAGACCTCGCCGTCCATTCTTCCTCTCCAGCGGGGAAGTGAGACAGCGGGAGGCAGGCAAGAGGAAACAGGAGGCGGCCGACGCCAGCCCAATGCCCGAAGGCACAACGTGCGGATAGTCCAACATGGAAGGCCGCTAAGCCGCGACGAGCCCGGAGGGGAGCGGAGGAAGGAACGGAAGAGCCGGGTTGGCGGGGGAGACAAGGAGGGGAATCAGCGCACGCCTAGCAAGCCCGTTACCTACCCAACTACCGACAGCAACGCGCCTCCGCCTCCTTCTCTTTCCCGGCCACGTCAGCCACGCCACAAGTTCCGGGTGACCGGGACACATGCGCAAAAGGGCCTCTAGCCCGCGCGTCTGGCCCCAACCCTTTCTTTCGGGCGGCTCCGCTACGGTTCCCTCCGTGGGACAATTTAGACGCAGCGGGGGGAGGGATCGTCGGAAGGAAAACGAACGCATGTGTTTAGTGAGTCTCCTAGGGGCAGAGTTCGACAGGGATACTACAATTCCCAGCATGCCTCAGGCGTCTTGATTAGAGCATGCTGGGAATCGTAGGTCCTTTGTCCGTTGAACGATGGCCGCTTTGCATGTCAAAGGTGCCATTTTCAGTTCCCAGTATCTCCAAATAGAGCTGGAAAAACTCCCGCCTGAAATCCTGGAGAACTGTTGCGGCTAGTCAGTGTTTACAATACTGAACGTGATGGATCAAGGTCTGAACTTGATCAAGGGAACTTCTACTGTTCTAACCCTCACTGGTCACAGCATGTGCTAAAAGACCCCTGTCTGTCTGTATGAGCTAGCATGTCAAGTCACCTTTGCTAAGCTGGAAAAGTTTGGGCCTATAGCTGGATGGGTGATAACATATGGAAGCAGAGCAGCGTGTTCGACTCAATGGCCTTATAGGCCCTTTCCAGCTCTATCTTGATTTATTCAGATAATGTGGGTCTGAGTGTGGCTCACCCCCTCAGAGCATTCCTTCCCTGCATGTATGGACTGAGGTGTAGCAGTGGCAATCTTTGCTGCCACATGGATGCTGGAGCACCATGTGGACATCACAGCACCAGCCTTTGCACCACACACTAAACAACCCCTTTCCTCCACTCTGAGGCTCACTTGCAACCTTGGAGAGGCAGCCACTGATTCCTTCTGTGCCAGCTGTGAGGGAGTAGGGCAGGGGTACAATGTACTAAAGGACTGTAATTTATGTTTTGGTACATGCTAAGTCTTGAGAAGTATAGGGCCTGGAATCTAGGAGCAAGGGCAGATATTTAAGCTGGCCAGATGCAAAAGAGGACAATAGTAACTTGAGACAAGCTGTGCCTTTGTGTCTTTTTGTAATCTAGTCATCCTACAAGCTTTAGCCCATCCAAAGCTGGAGTGAAGAACCTGTCAACCAAATATGAGAAGGGATAAACATTCTGTACTTCCCATTTTTCTGACAAATGCCCTTGCATCATGCCAGACAAATGTTAGGGAAATGGAGCCATTACCCCAAATAACATGTAGTTCTACCCTAGTTTTTAGGGCTTGGATTTCTTACAGCAAAGTTTGTATTCTCCCCACGCCATGTGCTGACTTCTGTGACATTAACTTTCTTCAGGAACATAAATGCTTCTTTTAAACATGTTTTTTTTTTTTTTTTTTGGAAGAAGGTTATTTTACAAATACAATTTGTATTGGAACAAATTATAATATTTACTAGTGTACACACATTTAAATTAACTAGCTCCTTCTTGAAAATTAACAAGTGCATTGCATAAATGAATTCTCTGTATTAGTTTCCCAGATAGTTTCTGAAGGGGGCTCTAGTCTATACAATCAATTCTGGAAGAGGTTGCATGGATGATGTGACTTCATATTACAGGGGGGAAATCAGTTTGGAATATTTCATTAAAAACTCACTGCAAATGCAATACTAGAATCTAACTACCTAATATATGGAGGTATTTTAACTTGCATGGGAGGTTGTCTTTTAGTTCCGTCTTTTAACATGGGAGAGCATTAAAATGGCATCCCTCACATGCAGTGTGAAATGGTACAGTCCACCTCTACCATCACATTCTGGTGATGCCAAGCATGTACACCAAGCTTAAAATTCCTCATCTTGCAAATCTCTTCCTCCTTTGTAGAACTCTTGCTTCTCTAGTTTTTGCTTTTATGAATATTAGACAAACCAAATTTTAGTTTTCCCATTTCTAGACCCCAGAGGCAACATCTAGCACACAGAGTCTGTGCACAAAATGATACATTTATTGAAAGAGTATTTTTAATACAAAAGAAAGCTCTGTACATAGTACTGCAATTACTGTCACATCCTTCCAGAAACACAACCCTGGAAATTAACAAACCCCACACACAGCCACTCACGCATACGTACACGCATACACGCACATACACACACACAAAACCCCAAAACAATCTGCAAAGTGAACTGAAAAGGTCACCACACAATAAATGCCATTTCATCCCTGATAAGTGTTCTTACAAGTCAACACTTTAAATTACATGCAACATTAGCGTTTAACCTGCAAGTGCCTTTTGTAGGGGAGCCCTTCCGAGAGAAAGTGGAATATCGAGTGAATGGTGTAAAAACACTAGAAATTGTGGGGACGGGGAGAGAATGGCCAAATCAAAACAGAGAATGTATTTGTTGAGTTTGGCTTCTCCCTGTTTTATTAGGCAACTTTTGGGCTAGTTTCATGATTGAAAAATTACTGCTTTACAGATGTTCCTCTGTCCCCAAAATTTCCCTCTTCTTTCCCCCACATCCTCCAGCAAATATGTCCCAGAGAATCCCCCATCTGAAGCAGCTGGATGGAGGGTGAGGAGGTAGAACCCATTCCACTAATAATGTTCTGTTAATAGACAATGTTGGATTATTCTGTTCTGTTAACAGACAATGTTGGATTGTTAACAGACATTATTAATTTCCTCCCACCATTACTCTTCAGTAGGTGAATACAGCTGGCCATTCACTAAGCTGTCACCTTACCACCATGGTACCAACTTACGCTACCAATTTATTTGGGAGTTGGTAGCGTAATCTACCTGCCATGGGGAGAACACATTTCACTGCGGTTTCTCCACACATTTATGCTCAAGTGAAGTAACATTCCCATTACCTGGTAGATTACCAAGCAGATGCATGTAAATAAAAATGCTCTTTATTCATTTATAAAGAGATTCTCTTGAACCCAAGCACCCATCAAACAGCTTCAGCTTTTATGTTAATTTTAAAGGGTTTATCAATTCTATATTAAACAGGAAATATTTGAGCAAAGGAGTGTTCAGTAAAAAGCTTCTACAAGGGTTTACTGCTTATCCTGCCATTAGGCAAGCAGAGCTGACCACCTCTAACAGCCAGTCTTGCACCTTGGTGGAGGGGGGACATTTCCTGCTCTGTCTCAGCTAGCAAAACAGATTGTACTTTATTAGGGAGATGATGCAAGGTATCAAGGTTGCAAGCTGTCAGATATCCCACCTGTGGAGTTCACGAGTCAGCCTTGCTCAGGCCAAGCTTTAATAGTATTCACAGTATTGTTTTTGTGCTAGTTACCAATGAAGATGGAGAAAGGAAAAGCAGATGGATTTCACAAGAATAGTGGCTTGGTCTCTCTCTCGGCCCATCTTCTTGCACAGAAACAAAGACACTCCCACAGTTGATTGTTGAATGCTTGAGAGCTATTAAATGTTTGTTGAGGCTTGATTTATATATGCATCAAAACACTGAAAACAAGTGAACTCTTGAGAATAAACTTAGGAGTGTACCATTTTAATACTTGTTGGCATTAAAACCACCACCCAAAAAGGGTCTCGCATTGGGTCCTGTGACGGGGAGGGGAGGAAAACCTGAACCTATTTGGTTCTTGTGGTGCTAGTTTGGTACTTGAAACTACTTAGCATTTGCTTTTTAAAGAAAACATTAAAACATGTGATCTACCATCTGCCGTCATCGGATGTTTTACCATCATCTGTAAGCCAGGCCTGAGCAAACTAGGCTTATTTTTTCACAATATGGCCAACAGAATTGAAATGGTAAATCAAGCAGGATCTAGATCCCAAAAATCTCTGGAAAAGAACAAGGATTAAAAACTTCTGCCCACTCCACTCCTCATTTTGTGTTTTCCTGACAGGTTTCAGATCCTGATTGGTTCCATCCGTCCAAGTACAATCCAAATGCTTGGGACAGGAGACCAGTTTAAACGCTAATGTCCATGGAAGTATTTTCAAAAGGTTACAATACAAGTTGGAAAGGCCCCTTTCCTCTCCTTTTTCCCTCCCCACCCCATGGCCCCCCACCCCACCCCCCAGTACAAACCCCATGAAAACTGTACAGGAGCCAGACTTTAATTCCTTTAAGAATTACATAAATACGGAGTTTAACACTTAGAAAAATAAAGTCTTTTTTTTCAAGGCTTCTTTTATCTTTTAATTAAAAAGAAAAGAGCAAAGAAAAAAGTTACAGTCGCTGCTTCCTTTCTTTAGAAGGCTGCAGCTTTCCTTGTTCCAAACCTGGCCTTTATTTTTTATTTTTTGGGGGGGGGGGATTGCTGAGGCGCTCACAGCAAGTTAGTCCTTGCTTTGTCACTTCTAAGCTGGTTATTTTACCACATGTGTGATTCTGTGCAAGCGAACTCTCCGACGGCACAGCTCCTTCACCAAAACACGACTCCCTTCCCTCCTGCCAACAGCACATCCTCTTCTCTTCTCCTTTGCACAGCTCTTCCCTTTCCTTGTTGTGGAGGCTTGCATTTGTTCACTCCAGAAAACTTGTGTTTGAATCGACACAGCGAGGACAGGCGCGACCCTCACGGCTACCACGCCAGTATGATCCCCTTTAGCACACGGGAAGAGCTATCCAGTGAGACCCCTGTGAGGAGGTCTGCCCCGTCCTGTGTACCCAGCCCCACTTTGAGAGCAAGGGCCAAGCATGCTTTCTCAGGCAAAAAGGGGCTATGGGCCAGTCGCGACTGCAGCACCCCCAAGCTGGCAGACTCAGTTTGAGGAAGAAAGTGTCTTGGGAAGGCATGCTTTAAGAAGTACCTCCGCTTGCATCGAGCTTCATTCCTTGGTGTGCTCCAAGCGCGTTGAGCAACAACACGGAGCTTTCCCAGCCCGCATGGCCAATGGGACGGGAGGTTTAGCCCAACACACCTGGAAGGCAGCCGACTGGGGAAGGCTGCTGTACTTGCTCGCTGTGGCACACCTGCCGCCCCGCTGCAAGAGGAAAGCACGGGCAAGGCAGAGGCAACCCAAGAGGGCATGTTCCCAGCGCTGCGGAAGGGCAGGAGCAACTGCAGTTTCTGGGCTTAAGGGATGCTGTGTGTGTTTCAAAGAACGGCCAAGTGGGGCTTACAGGCACCCGCTGGGCTGTGAAATGTGTGGGCAGCCAGACCAAACTAGACTTCACACGCTATGTGGCCAGCCAGTCCGTTATTTCCTGTCAACCGAATTTACATTCTGAGAGAGGAACCATTCAGGGGGTTAAGTTCGAAATACTCTGCTTTCTGCCCTCTCCCCAGCCAGTGCCTGGCTGCCTCAGAAGAGCCCCAGATGGATGGATCCCAGCAGAAACGGCCCCTCTTCGCAAGCCAGGGCTGAAGGCGAGGCCACTGCTGCGGCCAACTCCCGATGCATCACTCACTCACTCACGGCTTGAAGGCACAATGCTGCAGCCAGCTGAAGGACCTGAACCGCGGGTGGGGGGAGGGCAAGGGAGATCTTTGCCCCAGGACGGGCTTTAAGAAAAGAAAAGGGACGGGACAGGCAGGATGCCTACGTTGACCAGAGGGCTTCCCTTTTCCGATGGCTTCAAGCTCTTCCGCATTCCAACCTCTCCCCACAGCTTCTGTTCCTTGGCCTGGAGACAATAAACTGGGGCATTCTGGATGCATATTTGGGGGAGCGGGTGGTGATACAAACAGAAGAAGGGTTATATACATGGCAGAGCAAACTCTCCCACCTGTGAGAGACAGTTTCTTCTTTGGCTGGAGTGAAGAGGAAAACAAAGAAACCCGCAACAAAAAAAAAAAAAAACCACACACACACACACACAAAAGCACAGTAAAATGCAGCATTCAAATGCAACAAAGCCCCCCTACAGCCCAGGCTCAGCTCCCTGCTGCTGGCCTTGTAGCCATTTTAATATGAGCTCGTGTATGTGTGTGTGTGTGTGTGTGTGTGTGTGTGTGTGTCAGTGTAAATTGTGAGAGAAGAAAAAAGTGAAAAAGGCAACAATAAATAAGTGACGGAGTCCATACAAAAATAGGGACCACCAAAATCCTGGAGCAGCTTCAGGAGGGCTGCAGATCCTGGCCCGTGCACGGCACAAAAGATGGAGGCAGATGGTGCAGGTCTGGGCACCAGGTACACACTTCCCTTCCAGCCACTCCACCAGGTCCCTCCCCAGAGTTGCTCAGTCACTCTTGGAACTATGGGATGTATCCAAGTTGACCACCTGCAGCTCCGTCAAGTTAGTGCTGCTGCTGGACTGCTGCCCAATAACAGCCATCTGCAGAGACAAAAGGAGAAAACCAGCCTGTTAAGCAAAGCGCATCAAGGTTAAAACTGAGCATGAAGTCACCCCACCTCCTTGCAGTGCGCAGGTGCAGCTACACCTTTCATTCTGATTAAAATGCAGCAGGACCCCCATATCTGCTGGCTCAGTCACCACACTGTCACTTAACTGCGGCTGACTTCAGTCTGGAAGAGAAGTCATTGGGTGCTTCCTTTAAGTGAGCATTCTTGATTTAATAGGGAAAGAAAAATATATGCTGAGGTTGGTAGGATGTGTGGTAAGATCAAATCTTCTATGAATGAAATTGTGAAAAAAACATGTATATGTACGGAATATAGTGTTCTCTATTACCCACCATTTCAGGCATCTGCTGGGGGAGTCTGGAACATATCCCTGCAGATACGGGGATCCTGCTATTCTCCAAAACTGCCTTTCAGGATAACAAAATAACGCATTTAGTGACAAAAAAAAAATCCCCCAAGCATAGGCTGATGGGATCTGAACTAGCAGAGTCCAATCAAGAAAGGGATCTTGGGATTATGAGGGACAGCACAATGAAAATGTGGATCCAGTGCGCAGTTGCTGTGAAAAAGGCCAACTCCATGTTAGGCGTAATTAGGAAAAGAATTGAAATTACTCCACTTATACAAATTTCTGGTGCAACCCCGCCTAGAATATTGTGTTCAGTTCTGTTCTCTACACCTGGAAAAGGACATTATCGAATTGGAAAAAGTGCAGAGAAGAGTAAATAAAATGATGAAGGGGTTGGAGCAACTCGCCTATGAGGAACAGTTACAACAACTGGGATTGTTTGCACTTAGAAAAAAGAGGAGACGGTGAGAGAGAGAGGAGAGGTGTGCAGCATAATGCCTAGTGTGGAGAAAGTGGAGAGGGAGACATTTTTCTCTCCCCCCATAATACTAGAACCTGGGATCGAAGCTGATTGGTGAGCGCTTCAAGATGGATAAAAAGAAGGGATTCTCCAGACAGTGCATAGCTAAACCATGGAATTCACTGGCACAGGAAGTGGTGATGGCCACCACTTTGGATGCCTTTAAAAGAGAACTGGACAAATTCATGGAGAAGAAAGTTATCTGTGACTACTAGCCTTGCTGGCTAGGTGCTGCTACCTGTGTCCATGTTGCTGAAGTGCTTAGGCAGGCGGAACTCTTAATGGACTGCTGGACTTGACAGACCCTTGGTCTGACCCAGCATGGCTTTTCTTATGTTCTTACAAAACTCTCCCAAGACACTCCAAAAGGTAAAAAGAAATGTGGCAAACAAGCACCGCATTTATTACTCTCCTTAACTTTAATTCTGCAGATACTCCAGCCCCCAGCCTCTCCCTACTCCCATAATGCTGAGGCCAAGTCATAACCATCATCCACCTGGCAAAAGACACAACTCAGGAAAGAAGTGAAACAAAAGAGGCTTGAGGGCTTCTGTGAGAAATGAGGATGATGGGGCTGGGCAGGCTTCAGCTCCCAAAGCAGAGGGACCACTGCAGGAAGGCCGCTCCCCCACATTCATCAGGCACATGGCTCTCACAGACACACAAGCAACAGGGGTTTCGATTGCTGGTCTTGATGTGTGGTAAGGCCGATATGGGTGAAGATGCTTCTTGATGTGGTTTAAGGCCAAGGTGAGCCAGAGCGGTTTCACATGTACCCTGGACTAACCAAGCAATCAACCAACCAACCAAAGCAGATCCCTGCCATTTCCCACTCCCAACAGTGGCCTAAAAATGCCAAATTTAGCTTTAAAAGTAGGCCCATTTTTCTCTTCCTCCTGCTGCCACCACCAAAATTCAGCAGTCCGCAGCAGGAGGGTGGCTGCCTACAACAGTGTACGGTTGTCCTCTGAAGCCCTCGAAGCTTCCCACTGTTGATTTCTTGATTTAAAGCTGTAATTGCAGCCTTCACCAACCTGGTGCTTTCCAAATACAGTGGGGTGCCCTACAAAGGATGCAATCCACCACGCTATTCCCACCCACCAGGACAAGTGGGGGTATCCTACAGTTGCAAGGCTCTGCCCAAGCACCGTCCAGGAACATCAGAGAAAGCAACCCTCATCTACCATGAGAGAATGAGCACAGCTGGCCTCCAGCATTAATCCATGATGGATAAGAAAAATTCTGTATGTCTCAGGAGACTAAAGCCTGGGAAACTCTGGCTCAGAAAATATTTGCCTGATGACCTTGAGTGCCAAATAATGAGCTATCTTATCTGATGCAGTCCTATAACAAGCTCTCTCTCCTCTTCCACCACATGGAAACACATTCATTCATTCATTCATTCTATTTCTATCCCGCCTTTTTTCTTTTCAAGGAACTCAAAGTGGCTTACATAATAAATATTAACAGGGAGCAGCAGAAAGAAATGTAAATAAATAAATACTCTCATATCATGCTGGTCCTACAATGCCTGCCAATTGAAGTCCAGGCCCAATTTAAGGAGCTGGTAATGACTTATAAGGCCCTAAACAGCTTGGGTCTTGGATACCTGAAGGAGCGCCTTCTTCCCTATGTGCCAGCCCACCCCTTGAGATCTGAGCCAGAGGTTCTTCTCTGGGAGCCATCTTTGAAAGAAATCCGGAGGGTAGCCATTCAGAGAAGGGCCTTTTCAGTGGTGGCGCCCAGACTGTGGAACATGCTTCCCAGGGAGGTCTGCCTGGTGCCGTCACTTTATTCTTTTTGGGATCAGGCGAAGACCTTTTTATTCTCCCAATATTTGAACAGTTAAATGGTTTTATCCTTGTTTTTATCATTATCTGTCAAATGCAGTGTGCTGTCTGTTGTTGTTGTTACGATCACTTTGGTTTTGGTTTTTCTGCTTTTTGTAAACTGTCCAGAGACTTTGAGTATTGGGATGGCATATAAGTTTTTTAAATGCATATAAACATAATTTCCTCCAGTGTTATCCTCACAAAAAGAACCCCATGAGGTAGGCTGGGCTGAGAGGCTGTGACTGGCTCAAAGTCACCCGTGAGCGCCATGGTTGAATGGGGGCTAGAACCTGGACCACCCGAGCCCCTGGCCTGCATTCTTAACCACTGTACAACACTACCACCCTATACCACACCTGGATGTGAGAAGCCTTAGAGTTACTGAATGGGCATGTTCACCTGACGGTGGCATTTTCTTGACAAGAATGCACTGTCATCTTGCCCTTAATTAAACCTGCAAATTTGCTGTGCTGGAGGGGGCAGGTAGGAGCAGGGGCAGCATTAATGGAAGGTGTTTGAAAATGCAGAACGTGGGGGTTCTTCACCAGAAACACCCTTTGGCTTTCTACGCAGCAAGAATATGACAGCCTGCCCTATCCGGGTGTTCTCCAGGTATCTTGCTCTACAGCTCCCACAATCCCCCAGTTAGCATTGTTTTCCAGCACATCTGGGAGGCACCAGCTGGGGGAAAGCTGCAGCAAGGGCATGCAAACCCACCAGCACCTTGCTTGGTCAGGTCAGGGCTCCTGTAAGCTGGTGCTCTGTTTCCAGCAACCAGCATCAAGCCTCTGGGAGCTCAAAGGCAAGGGACAAGGGCAACAGCGCTCCCACGGATGTTAGCGGCGGGTGCTCTTTGCAGGGGCACTGCCTGTTGCTAATCACTACTGGCTGAAGAGAACCCCATGCCTTAAAAAAAATGGGTCGAAAACCTGTGGTTCTCCAGGTGTTAGCAAACGTCGTGGGACAGCTCTGGAGTGCCTTTTACGCCCAGCAACTAGGTGTTCTGTCAAAGCTTACCATGCCTTTCAAGCACTGCTATCAGTATTTCGCAATTCCTCTTCCAGATCACAGCACTGTAAACAAGCTTGTTCTTGGAACTATTAAAGGTTTTTTTAAATGTGATTCTGAGGGATGTAACATATACCAGACAATTAGGAACAGTTTAAAAGACTAATCCAACAATTGTAATGACAAAGCTTTGTCATGCTTAAGACATCCTGCAAAATGCAGAATGCCCAAAGCCTGAAGGGAACAGACAATATGGAATGTAACCCAAGGCAATTGGCCCAGTTTAGCTCCACACACAGAGAGGAGAGAGTCCAAGAAACAGAACTGCTAGTTGTGTTTTGTGTTCGCATGTTCCAAGAGGTTGCCGAAAAAAGTATAGCCGGTCTTACAGTACAATCCGAAGCTTATTTACTCAGAAATATTATATCCTATTACATTCAAAAGGGAGGTAGAACATAAGAAAGCCCTGCTGGATCAGACCCAAGGTCCACCAAGTCCAGCACTCTGTCCACACGGCGGCAAATCAGCTGCCCACGGGATCCCTCAAGACCTCCACCTGCCCAAGCTCCTCTGCAACTGGGAAAAGAGGAAGCACACGGTCCACAAGGCTAGTAACCACTCATGACCTCCTCCCCCAGGAATCTGTCCAATCCCATTTTTAAAGCCATCCAGACTGGTGGCCATCACCACTCCCTTTGGCAGCAAATTCCACAGTTTACCTATACCCTGGGTAAAGTACTGTATTTTTCGCTCTACAAGACGCACTTTTTCCCCCCTCAAAAGGGGAAATGTCTGTGCGTCTTATAGAGCGACTATGTCTGTGCAGTAAGTCTGTCAGATGTGCAGCATGGTGTGCCCGACACCCGGGACATGTAATACCACCGCCGGGACGCTGCCGGCCCGCCTGCACCACCTGGCCGGCATGCGCTCGGCGCACCCTGCTCCGCCCCCCCCCCCAGGCACAGGTGAGAGCTGTGCCACTCAGGGGGAGCGGTGCAGAGGAGGAGCCGCGGGCTTTAACCCGCCGACCGCGGCCAAGCTGACCCCACGGAGAGACGGACTGCCCACCCACCAGGAAGACCTGCCACTGCTGCCCGGAAGACCACCGCCGGGACGCTGCCAGCCCGCCTGCACCACCTGGCCGGCATGCGCTTGGCGCGCCCTGCTCCGCCCCCCCCCCCCCCGGCACAGGTGAGCTTCCTGATCATCACAGGTCAGTGTGTGTTTTCAAATGGCAACCCGTCTTTTAATGAAGCCCATGGGGAAGTAATGGGGAATGTGCCTGTGATTATCAGGAAGCTTTCCATGGATCAGAATGGTGCCTGCTTTATTAAGTTAATAGAAGGACCAATATCTGTTAGTTGATCAGACACATTTTTTTTTAGGATCAGTGGATAGTTGAACAGCATTACCTTTGTGTATGAAGTTTATTCTTCAAAGGCCACTTAGTCCGCTGTGTGTTTGATTTACCATACAATATCTCATTTTTTGTCAGAAGTTTTTTTCTATTATTTACTAGTAGGGCAGCGTGGACATTACTGGCTTTTTTAGATTTGTTGAATTGTCTGCAGCAGCTCTTGTATAACTGGTGTAGATTGTGGACTCCTTCAATAATTCCACTACTGACTAAGAAAGTGATGTCAGTGATGGTGAGCAACAGAGCTTCATAAATTCTGACTCAAGCGATGATGAGTTCTATAGGTTCAACAAAAACTAGAAGAGTACTCGAACTTTAAAGTCTCTCTTTTGTTAAGGACAGTGATGATGGTTCTTAATGCCACTGTTGACTGCTGTTCACTTTACAAGGTTGAAATACTGTATTACTGTATTCTGTTATAGTTTATTAAATAGTTCAGTAAACCATTTGATTGAGAATATTTTTTTCTTGTGTTCCTCCTCTAAAAATGAGGTGTGTCTTATGGTCAGGAGCGTCTTATAGAGCGAAAAATATGGTACTTCTCTCCTAAACCTCCCACCAATCAGCTTTATGGTAAGGATCTTTAGGACTGCTGCTGCAAGCTTTTAACTTCAGAAAAAGGGACCCTTTTTCTGTACCCACCTGATGAAGCTGAACAGCCGAGACTGGGATTTGAACTGTTCCTGAGGGTGCTGTCAGGAACACCTGAGGGACTCCACCTGCCAGAAAAAAAGTCACAGACATGCCATCAGCCATTTTCCTGATGATTCAAATGTAGATGCAGTGATTAACACAGAAGCAGGGCCAGAATCATTAAGTCGGCTCTGCAAGCAAAATGAGCCACCACACCAAAAGCAAGCAAGGCTCCACGCAACAAAAAGACATTTCATGCTAAAGAAAAAGCTACAGATCTGCTGGTGAAACGCAGGATGTCCTGTAGAAATGTGAGTCCATGCATACATTTTGGTGAAGCTTCAAAGTAAATATTAAAAAGAGGGTAGAAGTACATATTAAAAGGTAAGCCACTCCTCTGGTCCTAGGGATGCACAATCTGGAAGCCCTCCCCACAAAGGCCTCAACTGCACCTCTGCCCAGTGTCTCGATCCTATTTCCCTGCATCTGTCCCCAGCCCCTCTTCCCACCGCTGCCAGCAATTATACTGTTACAACCAGCAATTCAGACCCATTTCCAGTAAGGTAGGAACCATCCGTACGAAGACCTTACAGAGAGGGAGTCTTTTGTACCAGGGTCCCTGGCAGAGGGCAAGGAGCGAAGGATCTTCCCTGAGCAATCCCCATTGTTCTTTTCCTTTTGCAATTGGCAGTGAGGAAAAACCAACCCACATCCGGATCATTAGGATCTGCATGTGTGCATCACATACAGCCCTTCAAGTTGAAAAGGCCATGCCCTCCAGTTCAGACCAAGCAATGGCTCCCCTGCTTCCTGGTCCTTGTGCAGGACCCCCCCCCCCCACTTCTAACCAGAGATACCAGAGCCTGAATCGGGCGGTCTGCATGCAACACTTGGGGCTCCACTGCTGAGCAGTGCATTGGAGGTGCAAAGGTGCTCCTTTGAGCAATGCTCCAAATATGCTCCTGGACAGCATTCTCACTCCCATGCTGGCCACATTGTGACTGAAATAGTCACACATGGATTCCCTGCAGGTTCCTGTCTCCCCTGTCCTTGTTTCTCCTGTTCCCCATTGGTGTCTCTGGGCAGGGAAACGTCCTCTTGTGATCTGTGAAGCACCACTCACATGGACGGTATATATGCGCACGCACATATTTTCTCTGTCAAGGAATCAGAAAGTAATGCATGGAAGAAACAGATTGTCCACCCTACCAAAAGTGCCACCATCGTGCAAACTTGTCCATCTCCATCCTTACCCTGATCCTGGACCTGCCCATGTGAAACCTGCATTGCTGATGGTGCCTGGGAGAAGGCGTTGAGAACCGCGAGCCCGCCATCCGTGAGGCCTGACGTGGGTGCGTACATCACCGCGTGCGAACTGGGATACATCATGTGTCCTCCCACCGTGGTTGGCACGGATGAAGTCATGATAGTAGCTGGCAAGGTCACTGGCAGGACAGAAAGAAAAAGGGGTGAACTCAGACAGAGGGTGCCGCTCCAACAGGGTCACAGTCAGCCCCCACACCCCTTTCAGTCAGTTGTCTCCTTGCTTAACGTGCTAGTCAAGCTGCTATCAAGTGCATGGGGCTTGGGAAAAAATGTGTGGAAAACCTGGTCCTTGTTCGTGGTGCCTATCTGCCACATAACCATTTCCAGCGGAGAGGTTAGACTGGCCTGTTGCAGCAAAAGCAACAACCCCTCTCGTAGACTAAAAAATGAATTACGCCATCAACAGTCATGGTCACCCTCCACATCACCACCTGTTAACAATTGGTGGGTTTGCATACACATGGCTGAGGCGGACATGTTGACCATGTGCGCAGGAGAAACTGAAATGCAAAGGGTACAGAGTACATTACTTTAACTGCTGCCCTTCACAAAACCTCACTGGGCAATCAGCACTGCAGAGCTTGCCATAAACAGGTCGCAGCTTCAGTCACTATTTTGACATTTTAGACACCCAGTTCTAGGATATGATGGCTCTTTTATCAATTCCTGTGCTGTGCATTTTTTGCATTATACAATATTTTAACCTTTTTGTCTTCCTGTTGGTTCAATCTTCATGCAGAACATATAAGGAAAATTGGATTAGCATCAGAGAAAGGAGGAGTGAAAACTGATGGGAGATGTCAATAATTTAAGATGCAGATGATACTGTATTACTGGTAGAAGGCAGTAATGAATGGGAATGACTCCTGATGAAAGTGGAAGAAGAAAGCACAAAAGCAGGACTGCAGCTGAACATTAAGAAAACAAAAATCACTACAACAGAAGTGTGCGACTTTAAGGTCAACAATGAGAAATTGACATTGTGAAAGAGTTTACATACCTCGGCTCAGTCATCAATTCAAATGGAGACTGAAACCAGGAAATTAGAAGAAAACTGAGACTAGGAAGGAATAAGAAAAGACAATCAAGTGCAAGGATGTTGCACTGGAGATGAAGGTTGAGATCATCCACACTACTGTATTCCCAATCACTATACGTGGGTGTGGAAACTGGACAGTGAAGAAAGCTGACAGGAAGAAAATTGATGTGTTTGAAGGACGGTGCTGGAGGAGAGCTTTGCAAATACTCTGAACTGACAGAAAGATGAACAATGGATCAAATCAAGCCAGAACCTTTCTTTGAGACAATTATGGGACTGCAGCTGTCATACTTTGGGCACTTCACGAGAAGGCAAAACTCCCCAGAGAAGACAATCATGCTAGGGAAAGTTGAAGGCAGAAGAAGAAAAGGAAGAGCAGCTATGACATGGATGGACTCCATCGGGGAAGCCGCAGCCTTGAATTTAGAACAGCTAAGCAGGGATGTCTTGGATGGGACACTTTGGAAGGCTTTCATTCATAGGGTTGCCATAAGTCAGAGATAACTAGCAAAATTCTTTTTGATATTAACTGTGTTTTCAAATGGCATTTTAGTTTTTTAACAGTTTGTAATCAGCCCAGAGAACATTACTGGCAGACCCAAAATGTAGTAATTAAATGCATGTGCCAGAAGACAGATACTGCCTTTGGCAGCTGCTTTATATGGCAAAAGCAGGCACATGTGTGCATGTGTGACAACTGCGATGCGCCAGCAGGACTTGGATCCTTCTCTGCAGACCCAGATCTCTCTCTCTCTCTTCATGCTGGCTCCAAGAGAATTTAGCTGACTCCCAAAGTGTAAAATAAAAAATGGCACTCCTGCATTTTTTTCGTGCGTGAACATATATACATATACCTAGTAACAAAAGGCTAGATTTAAATGGTTCAGCTGAAAATGCTATGCAGAGTAGAGAAACCCTGCAGAACAGAGTGAGCGGTGGAATGTTGCAGAGGGAAGGATCTCCAAATACTGGGCTGAGGGCTCTTCCATGGTGGAACACTTCCTCTTCTGGAAGGCAGATCCTGGATCACACCCAAAGACTCAACATGTGCCATTTGAAGACTTGGACATACATGTGTTATGAGCAGGTAGCTAGGAGTGCCTGCCATTCTCCCTTAAGAATACAGTTGGGTTTGCCACCACGCAGTAAATGAAAACAATTTTAAATGGTTGATTTGGAAACAGGCAAGATTTCATCTGCTCATCAATATTATTTTGACCAGAGGGTTTTTATGAGGATATTGACATCTCCTAAACCCACTAGATGGCACTGTATCATCAAACTTTCACAGGGGCTCTTTTGCTAAACTATTAGCACTTGACTGGACAAAGGGCTCTTGAACTCAAAGAAGACTCTGTGACCTTGTGGACAAGTGCAGAGCAGCATCTGGGACAAGAATAATTTAGAATAAGCTCTAATTGTTGTAGGACCAGATGATCATGTCCATCACTCTATCAATGTCTTGCAGCAGGAGAGAGGAAATGGAGAGTTAAAGCATTGGAAGGGACCTTGGAGGTCATCTACTCTAACCTCCTGCTTGAAGGCAGGGCCTGAAATCCAGGGTGCGACGACAGCATCCTAGACAGGTGGACTACCTAGCTCTGGCTTATATAACTCCAAGCAAAGAAGGATATATGCTTCAGAGGCAGTGTGTCTGAAAACTGAAAAGCTCACACCATGTGGAGGTTTCTCCTGGCACTCAGCCAGAATCTGATCCCCTGCAATTTCCACCCATTGGGTTCCAGTCTGAAATGGGGGGAAAAAACACGCTGTTCTGTCTTGCAAGGTGGCTGTGTATAGGTCAGGGATGGGGAAACTCCATGAGCCAGATGCAGTTTTGGGGGCTGCCCCATCTAGTCAGTAGCAAACTTCTGTTGCTGTTATTAAAAGGCAGTTAACCTGTAAATACCCTGAGAAGAATCCAGCCGTTGCAGAGATTTTGAGCTGCATAGTCTGCAGACAGGAAAGCTCCTGCTCAGAACAGAGATGTGCACATTTTGGAGGCAGGGAGGCCTGCTTCCTTGTGAGCAGATATGCAGAGGCTTGGCATTTTGGATACCGTTACCATTTGACAGTGTTGCGGAGTGACTGAAGCTTGCTTGCCCCTGAGTAGACATGCAGAAGCCTTGTCCTGCTTACTTCTGAGTAGGCTGAAAAGTCATAGTATTTACATGTGGCCCCAGCCATGGTGTCTCTGCTGGGCTGTGACCCTCAAGACCTTTCCCGTTTCACATTCTGGACCTCAGTCTGAAAAGGGCTTCCCATCCCAGTGGTGGCTGCTGGGCAGCTGTTTACCTGTCCCGCTGGAAGAGGTCTGGGTGAGGTCAGTGCTGCTATCACTTGTGGGAGACGTCTGCTGGGGGGCCTGATGCACCTGGATGGCTTGCACGGGCACTTGCTGGGTCACCGTGCCACCTGGGAAGTGAGAAGCATTCGTGTTAATGTGTGGCTTGGGTTGGTTCCTTTCAGCTCATTATGAAAGTTCTTTACACACTTGTCCAGGCATCAATTGTATCATAACCCAAGTTACCCAGCTGGGTTAGCCACTGGCCACCGCAATAGCAGACACTGCAAGCAATTGCAGGAAAAAGTCAACCTGTAATTCAGGAAGCCATCAGGAGGTTTACACTGAAAACATAACAGGAATGCACTGAAATGAATTGTCTCTGCAAGCAGGAGACAGCTTTTGTAATTTTGGGAGCTGTTCTATGACATAAGAAGACCAATTGTAAAAAATTACAGGAGCAGGCATATATCCAAAACTGGCCCTAATTTCACCTTAAAAGTGAGTAAGACAAAGTAGTGTGTTTTGAGAAATGACCACCACAACCACACAAATGTGCTAATATGATGCGAAAGTTGGTATTACAGGAAAAAATTTCTTGAGATCGACCCACATACACACTGTGTGAGAGAGAATATCTTGCGATACAGCTCAGAAAGAGCCCCCACGCATTCATTTCCAGCATAAAGTTGCTATGCTGTCAATGGATTTGGGGTGGAATTGGCCCCTTACCAAATGTTTCTGGAACTTTTAAAGATCAACCAATCAGCTGAATTTAAGAGCCCTGCTGGATCACATCAAAGGTCAATCTATTGCCTTTTGCAACAGGCATTAGCTGAACCCTGCTGATTAGACCCACTGACCAGGCTTGAAGAAAATACACCCTGCCCCTATCTCCCTAAGAACTGATATTCAACAGAGATGCTGCCCTTGGAAAGTTCCTTTTTGCTATGACAGCACAGAATACGCCCACAGTCCTGCCTTGGATTAGATACAATGCCTTCGCCCAGCAAAACATAAGAGCAAAGAGAAAAGCCAAACACAAGCAGAAAATATGTATAAGTTACATTCAAGGTATCATTATTTGCATTTATTTATTTATCTATCACTATTTCCACATATAGACCACCCTTCCCATTAGGGTCCCAGGGTGAAGTACAGACATATTGATAAATAATATAAAACAATTTAAAACCACCATTGAGAAGGAAAGCCATTAGCTCAACTAAACAACCACCTTCATGAAAACTCCTCCTCCAACTATCCACTTTTCTCTATACAATATTTTTCTTTCTGCAACTGTTTTGTTTTATAATACAAGTCTACAGGTTGGGCTCATTTTGTTTAACTAATTGTATGTAAACTGCCCTAGGAGATCTTTTAGTTGAAGAGTAGGACAAAAATGTTTTAAACAAATAAATCTTAAATTAAATGTTCCATTGAAATCACAACCCCAAGGCTTCATCCCCTTTCAAAGGCCTGGATGTATGCCTTGACCAAGCAAGTACTGTTGCAGAACCACACCTCAGAATGTAGGGAATTCCACTAACTCAGGGGCCAACACAAAAAAGACCCTTTCATGTGCTGCTGCCCATCTTCAGAGGAAGCAGCATTGATAACAAGGTATCTCAGGCTGATCTAAACAGGGGCTGGTACATAAGGAAGGAAATGCTCTTTCAGATAATTACCAGGCAAGTTGTCTGGGGCTTTGTATGCTGATGCATTAACTTGGCTCCAAAACAAAAGGAAAACCTGTACAAATCCTTTAAGGCTGGGTGATATAGATGCATAGAGTATCAGAGTTACAAGGGGCCAGAGGGCCATCCAGTCCAATCCCCTGCTCAGTGCAGGATTCCAAGTTAAACCAACCCTCTCCGATGGCTATCCAGCTGCAGCTTGAATGCCTCTAGTGTAGGAGAGCCCACAACCTCCTGGGATAACAGGTACCACTGAGCCTTAACAATGCTACCTGTCAGCACCGAGTCTGCTCCTTCCAAACCGACTTCAGTGGCAGTCTCACGCAGCAATCTTTGCAACACTCCACTGAAAGAGCCCTGCCACTTGACCAGCGGTTGCCCATGCTTTATCTTTGGCTGGACTGCGGCACTTTCAGGACTGCAGATGGCAGAATGAATGTTTGAAAGCTCCCCCACATAAACATGTTCCTCATATTGTTTCTACTCGGAGACTTTCATTTTGATTTTTTACGATGGGGAGAAATGTTCAAGTTCCCTTCTCAAGGGCCGAAGACCAGCAACAAACCCATCACATGTGCATGCTGATCAGGTAGGCCAGCTTTACATTATAGCCAGGATTGGAGGTAAGCCAACAGAGAGGGGCTGATGACATCGCAGCTGCCTGGCTGTCTTGCACAAGAGTGGCTCTTTTGGAATCTGACCAACAAAACATAGCTCTGCACTGATGGTTCAAGTTCTTGACATCTGAAAAGAGTTATTTATCATCTTAGGGGGGACTGTGGAATATCACAGATCCCGGAAGAGAGGATTTAGAAGAGATGTAGGATGTTCTAGTGACATCGGGGTCAGTCCTACTATTAGGCAGAGTAGTAGAGCTGATTTTAGGTGTTCTGCAAAACAAACAAAGAGTTAGTTAGTTATTTAGTTAGTTAGTTAGTTGTTTGTTTGTTTGTTTCTGCCAGGGAGTTGGAGAATCATTTTTGGGATTTTCTCCCTCATAGGTCAAAAGAACATGACCAGCCATGGCTAATGTGGGGGGACAACCAAGGCAGCTAAAAAGAACATTGCAGTAGTGTAAGTAACCTCCAGTGCAATGTCAAACCTGTTTGCTGCCACAGGGAATCCCATTCATACCTGCAAGTGCTGTTGGCTCGCTTGGCACTAGAGCTCACTTACTTATCTTAGTGGTAGTGGAAGCAGCACCACTAGCTGCTCTGCCTTGAGCACCAAAATCTCCTAGGTTGGCCCCATATGGCATCTATTGCTATCATTATTATGCATAATAGCTAGGCCATAGAGCTTACTTATCTACCTTAGTATCTCGGCTACTCTGTACCATAAAGCAGCTGATGACAGCTGAAGTCACTTCGCGCTTCTGTTGAGGGCGTGTGTAAAGTCAGGACCAGAACCTGGCTAGGCCTGCAAGTATCTGCAGAACCAGAGACACCTCTGGAGGCACTTGCAGGGAAAGTTGAGAGTCAAACATGCAGTGCAGCTGGGGCCATGGAAACCAACATAAAAGGCCTCTCTGCATTGCTGCTCTCTGCTACAGCAACACAAGCTGCCTCAGTGACTCTCTGGTGTTTTGGCATCCTGCATCACTGAGCCCTGAACCTTTTGTTCCTGCCTGCTTCTGCCCCCATCCATTTCCAGCCACCCCACCCTTCCATCCTGGCCAAATCTACTCTACTGCCCCCCAGTACTTGACTCCTGGACCATGTTTGTGAACTGTGCTACCTTTCTGTGCCATATTGGACTGTGGGATTTCCCCCCTGGCAGTGGCCTTGGTCTGTCATCCCATTCTTGTCTCCAAATCTTGCCTAGCACCAGCGCCTGGGTCCCCGCATTCTGCCTGTCCACACCTGCTGCCCACATCCTGGACCTTACACTTTTCAGCAGAAGAGACTTGTCTCCTTCCAAAGCTTCTAGAGGGGGACAAGGCTATCCCCTGCTGTTGATACATGTGAAGAAAAGCACATAGACAATCGTCACCCAGAATCAAAGCCAGACTTTCCCTATAATAGATGTGGTGGCCAAACCTGTAAAAGTCTGGAAGGTATTAAGAAGATGTAATGAACGGCAAGGGGGACAGGAGAGGGAAGGTGCACTCTGACTCCCATCACTGCTGGCCATCGTATCATTTGCTGGCTGGGAATGATGGAACCTGCAGCCCAACACATCTGGAGAAACTTTAGAGTTGGAGAAGGCTGTCCTATAACCCTCAGCTGAGCAGGACTATGTTAGTTTCAACTTCTTTTTCCATCAGCGAACTCCCCACCATTCAATGCACAGGATGTTTATATCCCAAGAAATATTTACACACACTACCCAAACCAAAATGATCCTCCCTGCCTGCACAGCAACCAACCCCATGTGCACAGAAACAACACAGTGGGAGGCCAAGAGGAAAGCAGCTGGTTCCACTGCTACGAAAGCATTCAGTTAGCTATTGTCTTTCAGCATGAAAGGATGGACTTTTGCCCTTTTCAACCAGGTATTTTGGACAGGCCATGCAGATCTAAACCCACCACCCTATAGCCTTGCCTACTCTATTAGCCCCACTTTAATTTTTTTTTCAACCTATTTTAAGTCAAAAACATAGAACTTCCATCAGTTCCAGCCTTCTGATGCTAGTATTATCCAACTGGGCGATATCCTCAAGAGACAGCAGAGCTGCATCCCATGGAAAAATGGAGGACATTAGATTCCTTGTTCCATAACTCTCTCTTTTTCAAAACAGAAAAGCAAAAAGTAGGATGTATGTCATGCTATACCATTCCTTGATTAGCAGAAGAGCTACCTCCACAGGGCCACGCAAACATAGAGCACTTATAAAAAGTAAAGGTAAAGGTTCCCCTTGATGTTAAGTCCAGTCATGCCTGACTCTAGGAGGCGGTGCTCATCTCCGTTTCCTAGCTGAGGGAGCCAGCATTTGTCTGCAGACAGTCTCCGTGGTCATGTGGCCGGCATGACTAAACACCGAAGTGCACGGAATGCTGTTACCTGCCCACCAAAGTGGTACCTTTTTATCTACTTGCATTTGCATGCTTTCGAACTGCAAGGTTGGCAGCTGCTGGGACGGAGCAATTGGAACTCACCCCGTTGTGCAGATTCGAACCGGTGACCTTTCGATCAACGAGCTCAGCAGCACAGCAGTTGAAACCACTGCGCCACCTGCATCCCCTAGAGCCCATATACAGGGTTGCTAAAATGAAATTTCTTACTTTTCATATGGAAATGACTCCATTTCACTAGGCTTCAACCTAATAGTTCCCCCACACTTATTCGTCCCCTGCGCTGTGTCTTCAGGACTATGGTAACTCTATGACTATCGGTGGTTTCAACCTGTTATGGGAGTAGCAAGGTAGCCACTTTGCCCCCTTGCCCACCAAAAGTGCGTGTGGGTACCATGATTTATATAAGCAACTCACTATGTAGATGACCACGGGCCCGGCCCTGCAAACTAATTTGGTGGTTCTGCAGTACTGCTGGAAGACCCCCTACCTGCATTGCAGCAGGACTGCGGAATTCTGTGCACCTTGTCTTCTAGGAAAAAAGGTTCCTTTTTTCAGCCACTTCATGTTAAATTTCAGCAGAAATTCCCTTTGTCCAATCATTGGTCTACCCATGCACCACGTCATGAGAACCAAGACAATATTGACTAACCCCTTTAACGCTACTGATGGGACTATTGCTTCCATGTTTTAGTCATAATTTTGGAGCTGAATATTTTAATGATAGCTGGATTTACCTCCATATGTATATGATTTTTAAACAAATAAATAAATACATGAGAAATATATCAAACATGTATGAAGCAATGGCTTAGGATGGACCCCAATGGATTAAACCAAAGGCTTCTCTAACCCAGGACTCTGTCCATGCAGTAGCCAACCAACCGTCCATGGGAAGCCCGTAAACAGGGAAGCAGTAGCTTCTTGCTGCTCATGTTTCCCAGCCACTGGCATGCAGAGCTACACTGCCTCCAGTACTGAAGCCAATACACAGCCTTCATAACTAGTAGCCATTGACTACCTTACGCTCCATGATTTCCCATCCCTGCACTCTCAATGGAATGATTTGGCTGCAACAGGCACTCCTGTCGGCTTTTACACCAGCACTTGAGATCCCAGAGCAAAAGTCCACTACATTTGTGCACCTGCGAAGGCAACTACTTCTGCAACATGAATTCTGTACTTCTAAAACTAACCACAAATGAGCAAAACCACTAATTTCTGGAACTGGGCAGGTCAGCAGAATCCACCCAATGGAGCTGCACTGACTTGTCCTGATCTGTAAATACACATTTGTTCGTTTGCTGGGCTGTTTTTAGAATCGGGAAAGTCCCATCACACAAGTGGTCCCTCCCACAAGCCTAACGGAGCTAGCAGAGAAAGCCGCCTCAGGGGCTGCAGCCGGAAGCCACAAGATGACACCACCACTGCCATGATACCCAGTCCCACGCTGACTGATGGAAAGGGTGGTAAAATGCAAGTGTCTGGATAAACATGGGTGTAACAGCTGTTCACATCACAAGCAGAGGTGATGTCAAATGGTGCCTGCTAGGGCTGGAGCTCCAGATCTACTGTTTGGAGCCCCAAATATCTGGAAGATCAAGTGTCCTGGCCTTGGGCACTTGCTTAAATGAAAGTACACAGGCTGGATGATCTATGCTGCACCTGATCCCACCCACTACACAGGTGCTTCACCTCTCGCTGCCCCTACAACTTCTAATTTTTCTGCCTGAGATTTCTAAAAATCCTTGTTTCTGAAATTGTCGGCCCTCCTCCCTGCTGTCCACATATCCATTTTACAAACAGGAGCATCCTAAGCAGATGGGGCACACCAATCACACATGAACTTTAGAGTATATATAAATTAACGTATGCAGATATGTGTGTGTTTTTATCCTGTGGACCACTGGGACTCCAACTCGTTTCAGTACCGAGCACTGCACCTGTTCACAAGCAACCAGAATCCAGGAGGACAGCACAGCAGGATGCAGCTCTGAGTGCTTGTGGCACTAGAGGTCACCCCACCAAAGGGAAAAGGTTTCATGAGAACAGGCTGCTCCAGCAGACTACATAAAACATGTCCATGGGCACTGAATTTCTTGCACTGTTATTCAGCCCAGTAACCAAGTTCTTCCCTTGTGGTCTTCTCTAGATTTGCCTAATTCAATTCATTATACCACTATGAAGATATTACTGACTTGGTGGTGTTCTCCTGTTCTCAGCTCATTCTATTAAAGCAAGTGCATTACAGATCTCTGGGGTGCACTAAGGCAATGATGCAAGTTCCTTTCTTGGTCTCTTGCAATTGTGGGCTTTGGCACCTGCTTAGACAAGTTCAACCCGGGGCAGAAACAAGTGAGCTTGCACAGCTTGGGCCACAAAGGAACTATGTCACCTTGCAAGACCTTTTAAAAAATATTTTATTAGTTGATGCCACTCAACCTTTGTTCTGTATTTTATCTGTATTCTATTAGTATTGTATTTTTAATTGTAATCAGTTTTTTATTGTGGTTTTTATCTTATGATTGTGAGCCACCCAGAGGTGCTGTAGCACAACAGGTGGCATACAAATGTTTTAAATAAATAAATACAATTCTAGCCACAGAGCAAACCAAGGCAAGGGCACATCTTCAACCACTTAAAAGATACAGGGGGAATCAGAGGACCTGGCAGTGCCTGCCCCTCGTATCAGTGGAGGCTACAGATTGCCGGCCCTAAATGTGGTTGAAAAGGGCCACCAGTTTCAAGCACTTTGAGGGCAGCCAAAGCAGAGGCAGGGCTGTTGTACCTCTTTCCACCCAAAGGCCAATACTCATTCTGGAGAAGCTCTCTAGGGCCGCATTTCAGGGGTGAGAAGGCCAATATCAAAAGCAAAAGAGTGCAATATCAAACATGCCATCATATTTTAGCATAAAGCATTAAGTGAGGCCTTTGGAAAGGGTGACAGCTCAGTGGCAGAGCACCTGTTTGTGTGCAGAAGGTCCCAGATTCAGTCTCCATCATCACCAGGTAGGACTGGGAGAGACTGCTGTCAGTGTCAACCATACTGGGCCATATGGAACAGTTTGGTGTAGTTAAAAAGGTCAGTAAAACTAATTTAAAGGGTCAAGATATAGTTAAACTTCCATTCTGACTAGTTAAATTGTTCAGCTGTCAACTTTTGCTACAAAGGAGGTTAACTTTAATTTTTCTTTGAAGAGAAAAGAAAGAAATCCAGTTTTCCCAGGGCTTTTCTTGAAATAGCCACTGTACAGAGAATATTTAATTACTGAAAGCACAATCGGTACGCCTAGCTGGCCACTCCCATCTCTATCTTCTGATGTCCCATAAAACCCATCCTACAGTGGTCTTTTTATTACATTGCTTCATATTTTAAATGTGTTTTTAACGTTTCACACACACTCCAATGGGAGCTAACAAACAACACAAACAGATAAACAAAAAACCCCCCTCCCCAACAGAATAAAAACAGTTAAAGCATTTTTTTTAAACCAGCATACAGAACCAGATGTAAAAGCAGGCAAAATAAATCTAAGAACTGAATGTCTTTTCAGGGTAGCCAAAGAGGAAAGCAAGGTGGGCTTCAAACATTAAAAAATAAATAAATAACAGACTAGCTAGGGTAGAATAGAGAAAGAGCCCAATCTATCAGAGAGAACACTTTTATCAGCCTCCCAGAATGCCTTTCAAACAAGAAACAATCCGTGCCATGGGCTACTGGAGAACTAACACCGCAATAAAAGGTCACCAAACAATCTAATGGCAAGGAAGCTCAGACACCAACCATAAATAGCCATTCTGTCCCCAAAGCCTTCCAAGTGGAAAAATTCCCACGCTTCTAGTTTCCCTCTTCTCACTAAGGTTTTCACATTGCAGCGCACATAACCAGAAAGTGAATCCAGTCAGGCCCTGTGGGTCACAGACAGCGTTCAGGCCTCTTGCTCTGGGGTCCATTTCTCTTCGAGAAGGTACACAGACCAGAAATCAATCTGGGGCTGATGCTTCCATATATTTCCAACAAGTGTCACGCGGTTCTTTTTTAAAAAATGCAAAAATCAGGCATGCACTATTCATATCTGAAGGATGATGGAAGAAACATGTGGATATATGTGCAAAAATTCAGAAACCGGCCCTCTGTCCACCCAGCTGCCGCAGCTGGGATTAACACAGGCTCTTGGGATTCACACAGATTGTTGGGGCCTTCACGCTAAATATTTCCAAGAAACCTGTGAGTTTCCCTCTTGTTCTGGAAGCTTCAGTACGTGACTGAAAACACACAGGATAGCAAAGGGTTGCCTCCTGCAATATGCTGTTTATCGTGCTGTTCAAAGTCTGTGGATTACCAATCCACTACTCACATTTTAAAGCTTATGCAGCCACCAAAGCAAGCATGGTTTGGAAAGAAAGCTGAGGTTCTATTGTTCCGTATGGTTTTAGGTTTTACCAAAGCAGGTGAAAATTGATGACCAGCCTGAAATGATTAAACAGTTTTCCTGCTGATGCTTGTTGCATTAAAGGTCCAAGTGCTGTTTGTTTGTCTATTTATTTATTTAATTATTTAAAACTTTTGTAGACCATCCCATTACCAAACTCTCAGGACAGTTTAACAATACAAAATGTTACAAAAAACACCACAGTGTCCTAAAATTTAGATAATAATAAAATCCCAATTAAATCAGTAAGGTCTTAAAACATTGGGAAAATAAAAAAGTTTTGGCCTGGTATCAAAAAGAATAAAGTGATGGCACCAGGCGAACCTCTCTGAGGAGTGAATTCCACAACTGGGGGTGCCACCACAGAGAAGGCCCTTCTCCAGGTAGTCACCCTCCTAATCTCCTTTGGGGAGGGCACCTGGAGAAGGGCGTCTGCCCCAGATCTTAAGGGGTGGGTGGGCACATAGGGAAGGAGACGCTCCTTCAAGTCACCAGGCTGCCTTTTGTTGCCACAAGGCTATATCCGCTTCTCCCCTTTCCCTAATATTGCAAGCTGGAAGCTGGAAGGGCTGTTGCTGTCTGGTAAACTGAGATATATTGGTCAATTTTGCAGAGCAGATGCCCATCATGACAATCCACATAGTTATATCCCTGAGGAGAGGACAAAAATGCATGTGCCCATTTTGATCCATATCAGCAAACCAGTTCTCACAGTCTTCCTCTCCACTAGGAGCATGTGTAGCTAATAGGTCTGAATCACACATTCAAAAGCACCCCAAATGCTTTGCAAAAAGGCTCGCTATGTTGCTGCTGGTAAAATGTGTTTCTACTCCCACCTCCTGCTACTGCAAGAATTGCGACTATGCTCAGAGGGGACAGGAAAGCCCTGGTTCTACCACTATGCCACTGGTGACAGAGCCCATGCTTTGCATGCAGAAGATCCCTGGCCCAATTCCCAGCATTTCCAGGTAGGACCAGAAAGAATCTTGTCTGATGGAGAAACACTGCTGGTTGCTGTCAACAATATCAGGCTACCTGGCCAAGGGTCTGGCTCAGCAAAAGGCAGGATTCTATGTCCTAAGGTTCAAAACAGCTGCTGCTTTCGGCCATCCCGCTACTTTCCAGGGATAGGTATTCTCCTTTCTCAGCTGCAACAACCACACACATGGCCAGCGGGAGGCAGAAGCTCATCTCTCCACCAGTAATACTGGGGTCAATAATATTGGGGTAGAGGGTCCCATGGTCTGACTCAGTGTAACGCAGCTTCCAACACTTCTAACATGGAACTGCTTCAGAAGGTGAAAGACTCCAAAGCAACCCTCCTGAAGTGGCTGTACTGGGAGGGGAGGCCAACAGCCTCAACATATGCATCCTTCCGTCATGTCACTCTCCTGACATCACCAGAAAGGCAGAGAATCCACATTCAGTAGGGGTTTCCTGCACACCATCTCAGTTCTAGGTTCCACGTTTTCCTTTCACTATGCGAACGCCAATGTCACTGGTCACAGGATTTGAGTGCCAAAAACTATTTGGCTCCAGAAGCTGTCCAGCTCAGAGTCCTTCTGGCATCATCGCAAGTTATTCTGAAACTACGGAAAATCAAAATCACAAGAACAGCTTCCTAATATAGCAGACAAAATTCTCCACCAGTGGTGAAAAAATACAAAATCCACAGCCAGAAAAAGCCTGTATTATAACACCAACAAAAATATTATTAAAGAGCAAGCAAACTTTTGAGTTCCTGAGAACTCTTCATCAGACTTCTTGGGAACTCAGGTATTGAGTTGTAGTCCAAAACTAAAAGCAAGGAGAAGGGGAAAGCTGCAGTATCTGGTTATGAACTTAAAACAAAATGTGGGGTGAGGCAGCAGATTTCAACAGAAAGATAGGCCACTTAGCACTGTCCAAACATTTTGGACTACAGTGTCCAGCAGCCACAACCAGCAAGATTCTTCATCAGGAGTTGTAATTCAAAACAGCTGAACCACATCAGGTTGCCTACCCCTGGATCAGGCTGTAGTTGTTTGCACTATGCAGGTTTCAAGTTGCACCTAGGGCTGCAAGCTGGGCTGGAGAAACATGCAACAGACCGTTCATTTTTGAGAACTTAATATCCAGCTGTTGCTCAAGACCATCTCCATCCTTCGTAAAATAGGCAGCACTGAACATCTGATTGTAAACCAACTCCAAGAAAACCAGAAAACTCCACACTGCCATGTCCCTTCCTTTCTTACCACCAAACAGGTTTTCCCAAACTGAGTCTCTTCAGAAGTTTCAGACTATAATTCTCAGTGCTCCTGACCATGACCAGGACTGCCTGCAGCTGCAGTTGATGGGAGCTGAAGTCCAAAACAACTGGAGGACACCAAGTTGGGAAAGGTGGCTTCAGAGGAACAGCACACTTCCAACTGGACCCAATGGCAAACTTTGCCCTGCTTTCTATCCCCACTGTTAGGACAGGGATGGGGAAGATGCAGCTCTCAGATATTGCTGGACCGCAACTCCCAACGTCCCTCATCAAGGGCTAGGCTGACTGGGGAGCTGATGGGAGCTGCCATCAAAAAACAACAACCAGAGGCCCATGTGTTCCCCATTCTGGCTTACAAGCATTGCACAGCAGGTTAATCGGCTGCTCTGAGAACATGCATCCCACCAACCTCCTGCAAGCGAGCGGAGCTGTGAGCGCTGCTGACCTGTCAGGGACACAATCTGCCCTCCGGCTGTGCCTGGGAATCGGAAGACTGCCTGCTGAGCCTGCTGCAGCTGTCCAGGTGTCCCTGCGCCTGCCACCTGGCCCTGCTGACCGGAGAGGGCCAGCGAGTGTGGCTGTAACTGAGTGAGAGGAATGGTAGGGGTCCCGGGAGGGAGTGGAGCACCTGCTGGAAGGAGGGAGAAAAAAGGGCTTTCATCAGGGCCAACTCTTTTTAAAAACCTCCTTCAGCCACCGCCATCGCCACCCTCCCCTCGCTTCAGCTACATTTTCTCCCAGTCTCTGAGCAGTACACCTTCACGGGAGGAAGAAGAGGGAAAGGACTCTGCCCTGGCTCCACATCCCATTTCCAAACTCTACAATCCTCACATCCAGGAGTGCCAAGAAGGGAATGGCAACTGATGAGGCCTAGGAAGTTCTCCTCTTCCCAATGGGAGTCACAGGGCAGACAACAACAGGGACAGCTTCCCAGGAACATTGTGCATCGCTGGAACTCACAACTCAATAAGCCTTCTGGACACGCTCCCTTCAGAACCAATCACCCTCAGGAGAAGGCAGATCCTGCCCTCCAGCCATGCTCCCTACAGAACCAGTCACATCCAAGGAAGGCAACTTCAGCATTCCAACCCCAGCTGCACACGGATTTGGCGTGCCCACAGTAAACGTGCAAGAATCCACAGGGAGAAGCTGGCAATGCCTCCGTCGGCAAGAGGGGGAAACTGACCTGACATGAGGGTGAAGCCGGTGGGGATCTGCATGAGCCCTCCGGAGGCCACTGCACTGGATCCAGTGGTTTTCAGCACTGTCCCGTTGGCACTGGTGACTGTGTTGGGGCTGACACTGGCAGAGACGGGCGCTAGGTAGTTGGTGATGGGGAACGAGGGGCCACTGCTGACCTGCATGGAGGTGGAGGTTGTGGGAGCGGTCTGCATGGTCGACGTCGTCCCCGGCAGGTTGGTGACCGTGAAGGCAGGCTTGAGTGAGTCCTGAAAAAGAAGGGGAAGTGAGAAGAGTGCCAAGCCAAACATCAGGCCCACTGTACAAAGCCAGAACACAGCCTTTCCCTTCTCACCCTCCTATCATATTCCGGATTCAGAGGAAAATAAAAAGACAGTTAGAAGCTCCTAAACCAGGGGTGTGATACCTGTTGTTGAACTGGAGTTCCCATCATCCCATTCATTGTTGACTGGGACTGAGGGGAGTCCGACAGGTTTTGTTCCCCACCCCTGTCCTAAACCTAGAGTACCAAGACACTATTTATTTTATTAAAATATTGCTAACTTGCCCTTCGTCCTTGCAGACACCATGGTGGCACACACACACAATTAAAATTACACAAAATACAGCTTAAAAGAAAAGAGCAAATCTTCATAATCAAAACCAGGCAGGCTGGAAAGACAACAGAAGAGGAAAAAACCAACCAGTTCAAAGGCCTGGGTAAACATAAAGGGTTTCAGCTGCCACTGAAACATTGGCGGTCTTGATGCCAGTCCAGCCTCCATGAGGCCAGTCCACCGTTTCTGATACTTCCCACCACCATAGTCCTACTGGTAGCCCAAGTTGCCTAAAATCACTATCAATGAAGGAGGTATTTGGCATAAGCAACAGAGATCAAGAGGAGTAATTCCAAGCAACCAGGTGCCGGTATGAGTAAGATCAAGCTCTCAAAGGCTGGAGAGGCAGCAAATGCCAAGAGCAGACAGAACAGGTAGGTGAGGAACAGAAGAAGTCTGGAAGAGCAGAAGGGCAGGTTGCTGCAGTTTCCCTTCAGTGACAAGTTAACCACATGGAGGGTGCGCAGCAGGATTTGGAGCAAAATAGCAAGCGTGACATGGGATTGGCTCCCTGGGATCACCTGATTTCCAGAACAACGAGGATTCTGGTCTGTGCTGTTTGTATCCTGGCTTGCTGCTCCTTCCTCCAAACCATGACCCTGTTGGCAAAGTAGTAGCAGATCACTGCTGATGAATAGACTGGGGCCAAGTATTTGAGATTTAAACCAATCAAATCCTAGCTGTGATATTACCCAGCAACTAGCTGCATTCCCCAAACTGAACAGGAACAACCCCTCGAACAGCCTTTGTCTAGGCTACTGGTATTGCTGCCCACTCACAGTAACGCCCTGTTCGAGCATTTCAAAAACTGAAGCTGAACTTCAGATTGAGAGGATTCAGAAGCAAACCCCCCAAGTTTGGGACACACACATAGACAGAAGCACATGATAAGGCGAGCCCAGCATGCTGTTGACTCCTGCCTGGTACAGCTCCTGTCCCTTTCCCACTCAAGCTTACCTGGTGGCACCACTGTGCAGGAATCTCACCAGAGCTTCTACTAGGTCCTAGGGAAAGGGTGCAGGACCCCACGCCCAGAGCCAAATCCAGCTGTGTGGTGGTTTCCCGAGTTTTGGCCATCGTTGCCTATTCTTAAAGGGTGACATGTCTCTGCAGCGCTGGATATCAGAACTAAAATCTGTCTTTTGACCATGCCTAACACTGCAGTGCAGTGCCCAAGAACTGAACCGAAATGCCAAGTGGTCCTCAGGCTGAAAAACCATACCCCTGCCCTAGAGACTGGCACCAAACGCCATCCCTGAAACACGTGTCTTCTGTGAAGCTTTTGCTTTACTCCAGCCCACGTTCTTGGCATAGCTAAGCCTGGGAGCCTGTATGTGGCCAAGGCCATGCTAGGATTCACAGATGGAAACCCTTCCTGGAAGCAAGCTTGACCCATGATCCTTCTTCTTTCTCTCTCTCTCTATGAATTAAGCCCAAGGTCTCCTAAACACATGTCATGATCATCATGATTAAATGATACTCAGAATTACTACTTTGAGAAACTGTGTGCAAGTTGAAAGTGCAAGGATATCAAAACATCTTTACTGTGTTTATTTTTCAATGCTGCCCAATAGCCAAAGCTCCCTAGGTGGCTTACAAACAATCCTTTCAAATATGATATAAAAATTTTCTTCAATTGCAAAATAACAGTTTTGCAAGACAAAGAAACTGGAATTCCTTTGCTTGCAAAGAACTTGCTTTTAGAAATGACTGCGGTACAAAATAAAGCACATTCAGAATACACACAGTAGTAGAAACATGGCAGGGGAAGCAGAAATGCCACAATCAACACCCTTGTGAGCCCTGCTGCCACTTCAGCCGTACAAATGCTTCCATGCCAAGGGTGGAGAAGAAGCAGTTGGTAAGGCTCAAAAACACACCTCTGTCCTCATTCATGTAAAGCCATCTTGAGGCTACAGCAAGGAAAGATGTGGGACTGCTGTTCTGCCCTACTACAGAGGACAGGAAGTCACCTGCAAATAAGAGACCGGTTTGGCAAATGAAAACTCAGTGCAAGTATGCAAAATCTCTACAAGATAGAGAAAAGGATGTGGCCCCAAGAAGACTGCCAAACCTGCCAAACTCAACAGTGCCAAATCTCCTTATGGGCCTAGGATGCTTACACCACAGCAGACACCCAACGCTCTGAACAGATCATCAATAATTTCTATGTACTCCTCATCTGTTGATGTTGTTACCAACCACCCCAGCTTGAACAAGCGTGGCTTTATCTCGGACTTGTCTCTCTTTCATTCTTCATATTCATGTTTATACTCATGGGGCTTCTTTCTTTACAACGCTGTAAAAACCTGTTCTACACCCTGGTCCCCTCTCCACCAGACAGCTGCAAATGTTTCTCCTCAGGTCTTCCATGGTCTCACCTTGGTCCCCTCACGTCTACTCAGCACTCTGCTGCCAAAACCATTCACCAATCATTGCTCAGATCACATGATGCCTCTCCTGAAACCCCGACATGCCTTCATGTCTGTGCCTCGATCCAGCACTCTGTAAGAATGTAAGAAGACAAAGGGTCCATCTAGTCCAGACTTCTGTTCACTCAGTGGCCAACTAGTGGCCCATGGGAAAGAACAAGCAGGACATGAGTGCCTCGACCACCTCCCATTCATGTTCCCCACCAAATGGTGGATGTAGGCATACTACCTCTGATCCTGGAGACGGCATCTAGCCATCGGACGAGTAGCCATTGATAGCCTTCTCCTCCATGAATTGCTTCAATTCCATTTTAAAGTCCTCCAGATTGGCAGTAATCACTGTATTCTGTGGAGGTGAGTTCTTCACAGTGTGAAGAAGTCCTTCCCTTTATCTATCCGAATCTCCCACCATCTTTGTGCAATCATCCATAGCTTTGCTCCTTATCTCTCCACTCTTACACATTCTTGCCCATGACTTTTTTACCCTCCAGTTCTCCCATCCAAAGGCCTCCTCCTTCCTCAGAAGGGTTTGCTGTTCTCCTTCACTTCCCTGTATACTTGGGATGGCCTCCCCATATAAAACTGTCTGGAACTTTTTACAGTACTTCCTTCAGGCCCCTCCAGAAGAACCATCCTTTCCGTAAAGACTTTAGTAGAACACCCCAGTTGTCCACCATGACGCAAAGGATTGTTGTTCCTTTGTCCACCATGACGCAAAGAGCCCTAGAGCAAAAGGCTCTTGGACCCAGTATGGGTCTACAGGGCTCTTTAGGTGGTCATACCTCCTTCCACTGACGAACATTCTCTTGATGGGTTTCCTGGCTTTTGCATGGGTTATTTTCCCATTCTGTGAAAGGTCAAAATGACTCTCCTAAGGTTTAGCTACTGGCAGAAAGACCTGGTATGTTTAGTATTTTGTTTCCACCCACCATTATAATATGGCTCCAGAGAGCATCTACAACAATGAATATAGCCCAGCTGAAACAAACTACAGACTGCTTCCTTGTTTACTCTTTCCTCCCATCTTGGATTCTACAGAGTTCCATGCAGATGGGCGATGCCCAATCAATCAATCAATCAATCACCAACCTAGAGCAGGGCCTGCTAAATCGTGGCACCAACCCTCTGCAACACTCACATCTGTGAGCCCTGTCAGGCTCAGTCACAGTAGGGTTTCAGGTACCAGACAAATCCTGCTTCTTGCAAAGAGCTGCTGAGCTAGACCAGCCTTCCCCAAACTGGCTCCCTCCAGATGTTTTGGGCCACAATTCCCAGGATGCCTGATGACTGTCCCTAAAGGCTGGGGCTGATGGGAGTTTAAGTCCAAAATATCTAGAGGACACCAGCGGGTGAGACTGAATGTGCAGTTAATATTCCTGGTTTGTCTTTTGCTCTCTGCTTTGTCTAATCGTAATAGATATTTCAACTATTACTTTTAAGATTGGAGAGCTTTTCTTTGCTGCATATTCTATTTTAATTGAACTTATACCTTTCCATTTTTACAAGATAGTCCAAATGCAAAAGCACAGTCTGTACCATTGTACACAAGCAAAACATACTTTGCTTATAAGTGCAGCAAGTTTGTTTTGTAATGAAAACCAGTGCAGTGCAGTGCAGTGCAGTGATTATGGTGTTAGACTGGGACTCAGCAGGTCCAGGTTCTAGTCCTCACTTAGTCTTGAAGCTCATTGGACAACTTTGGGCCAGTCACTGATTCTCAGCCTAACCTACCTCACAAGGTTGTTGTGAGGAAAAGAGAGGGGGGTGAGAGAGGTTCATGCATGCCTCCATGGAAGAAAGGCAGGAGCGGGGTGGGGACATATACTGCATGTGAGGACATTTCAACAGCCACCCACTGTGGGATTCTGGCCCGTGAGGACTTGCTCATCCAGCAGCATGGGTCCAGGCCAGGTTAGCAATCACCACATCAGAATCCCCAAGAAAGCATCTTACTATTCTTCACCAGGTAAATAGCAGCCATCCACATACATGTGAGAAAATAAGGGGGTCCTCAGCACCATTCTGGGGAGGAGGGCTGGTTTCAGTCCCTCAATCCCCAGGGCACTCCAAACACTGAGAATTAACCCCGTTTCTTCTGCATAGCCCCACCCTCTTCAAGCACTAGAGTGAGACCAAATGCAGGGAACCACGGTGTCTTTAAACGTATGCAGAAGCCGCACTCTCCAAAGAGGGCCCAACTGGAGTGTGAGCTGCCCCTTGGGGCCGAGACGTTCAGCCTGCATCTCCGCAACTGGAAAGGGTTAACCCTCCTTGTGTTGCCAGTGCTCTTGGCCGCCCCACTGCAGATTGGCAAGTCCAGTGCTCCCATGTGCTTCTCCAGGCTCCTGACCTGACAGGCTGCCAAAAGCAAGGAATTCACAGCTCGGCTAACATCTAAAAAAGGAAAGGCAGCCCATTTTGGAGAGGGACAGCCAATCCAGAGCACCCTTCCCTGCTGCATCGAGGGGGGTGGGGGAGAAGAGCAGGGGAGGGCTGGCCGGCAGACGCCTGCCCGAGTCCTCTCCAGCCCTGGCACCAAGATCTGCGTAGATGGAATTAGGTGGAACATGTGACCAGGGTACATTAGTCAGACAAATCAACTTTCCATTATCTCAGCTGCAGCTACCTCCTTCCCACTAAGCAATGGCAGACCTCTTACCCACCATGGGCATGCCACTGCCAGAATAGAGGGCACAACGGCCTGTCTGGGAAAAGGGGGAAAGCAGGTGACTGTTGGGTGTATGTACACTAATCCTCATGCATAGGAGGTAAGGTGGAAACAGCTCATAGCCGAACCAGGCTGAAGCTGCAGATGTAGCAGGAGCATGGCATCAGAACTGCACAGGACAAGTCTTCTAACAATTGTATATTCATCCCCCTGCCCCTTCCGCCAAGGTCCTCGGGGTTGTGCCCACACTCTCCCACTCCTGTTTTACACTCACAACAATCCTGTGAAGTAGGTCAGTCTGGGAGAGTGACTGGACTTAGGTGACCTAGTGTGGGTCACACCTGAGCAGGGATTTGGACTCAGGTTGCCCTGTTCCTAGTTTAGCCTTCCCTGACCCAGAACCTTCCATGTGCACTGGATACAACTTCCACTAATTCTAGCCTGAATGGCCATGGAATTATAGTCCAGGACTGTTGGACAATATCTGGTCAGGAACAAGTAACTAGTCCCAAACTCTAGCCGCTAAATACATTTCCTATCACTCCACTGAGTATGAAGTTGATAGGTTCTGAGTCATCCAACCAATCTCATGCGAGGGATAGGCAAATAATTCACTAAAAGTTGGTATGGTGAACTGGTTAAGGGCACTGGACTGGGTCTCAGGAGATCTGGGTTCTAGTTCCTCCTCAGGCATAAGGCTCACTGGGTGACACTGGGCCAGTGACGGCTTTTCAGCCTAACCTACCTCACAGGGTTGTTCTGAGGATAAAATGTAAAGAACCACCTGGTAAGCTGCTTTGGCTTCCTTGCAGGAAGAAGGAAGGAAGGATATAAATGTATTGTAATAAAATAATAGTACTTGGCTTGTCCTGCAAAACCTCAAAGTAGTCACTCACCTAGGATAAAAAAGCATTATCCTCAGGCACTTAAGAAGGGAGACCTACAAAGAAACAGCTATCTTCTTTCTTTTTAAGAACAAAACCCCCAAAAATGCAACAGATGGACTAGTATTTGCTTTTAAAAACAGTTTCTCACAACATGGCCCCCTCTAGCTGTGTTAGACAACTCCCATCATCCCCAAACATTAGACATAGTGGCAGTGGATGACCAGAATTGCAATCTTAAACATTTGGAAGGAACCAGGCTAGGAAGGCCAGACTAGCTGTTCTTTGTACGGCTGGTACAGCACCATGCCTTCATGGGCCCCATCTCCTTCCCCAGAGTGCAAGCATGCATTAGCTGCTGCTCTCCCTTCTTGGCATCACACCACATGCAAAGCTACTCTAATCCAACTCCACAGGTGACGGACTCATTACAATTCCCACCCAGAGAGTCAGGATGAGGCAACCTTATCTTTGGTGCCAAAACCACGTGGTGACCGAAGGGCCACTGGGGAGCATAAGGAGAGAGCCGGGGCATTTATTTCCTCAGAATGTGCAAGGGACCGAGAATGTCCGCCTTTCACCATATGCATCTCCAGAAAGGACGAAAACATGCACTCAATTGAGTGGGATGACCAGTATGTGACTCAAGATTCAGGGGGGCAGGGCGCTGTGGTCATCAGCAAGGCCCACGTTTCCCATGCAGAAGGGCCCAGTTTCAGTTCACATCTTCTCCACGCAGGACTAGGAAAGCATCTGGCCTGCAACGATGGGGAGCTGCTACCAGTCAGGGTCAATGATATATTTGGACCAATCGGTGGCTTGAGTCAGTACATGCACAGGCCCCAGGAGAATGGAAGTGCATGGCAGAGGCAACATCGGCCAATACAAGTGGCCAACAAAGGAAGTGCTCTAGGGAGCAGAACCCCACTGCACTCAGCCTGCACCTGCATCATAACTTTAAAAAGCTAAGCAGCAGACCCTCCTCTGCAGGGGATGGAGAGGAGAAGCCCTGTCACTGGATACCTTTACCATAAGTCAGGGCGAGCAGAAATTGAGCCTCTCTCCCAACCCCGATGCATGTGGCCAGGAAAGGTGCAATGTAGCAGCAATCAAAATTTTTTAAAATTTTTATTTAAAATACATTGTGCTGCATCAAAATGTGACAGTTTACAATAGCTGAAAATGCAACATCCAGATTAAACATTACTGAGGATTAGAGGTTAAAAAGGTAAGTAATAACACTTAGAAAGCCTAAGCAATCAGGGCTGCCCCACATTGGTCAGTAAAGTCTCTTGAGTTTTGAAAGGCTCTCAGGGAGGTTTACATATCAATAAAAACAAGAGAGACCCTGCCCTCTGGCTTACAATCTAAAATGACATGTTACCAAATGATAAAGGAATAGAGAAGGAAAACAAGAGAACCCAAGCCATGACTCTTAATGTTACTTTCAACACAGCTGTCACACCGCTGTCAGTCTTCTTTTCATGACCAAAGGAAGCTGGTTTCTCAGCTGAGCCAATGAAATGGTCCTGCTACCTGTCTCTTCCTCTTCTGCAGCCCACTGGAAGGTCTGCTGGAAAGCAGTTGGAGGAAGAGGCTTCTTGAAGATGGTTTTCCAGAGCTGGGGTGTCACAGAAGAAAAGCCCTCCCTTCTGCATCTTGCAGACTCCAGGCATTTTGGCCTACAATTGCCATTATCTTTCTCCACTGGATGTGTTGGCTAGGACGGATGGAAGTTGTAGGCCAAAACATCTGAGGGCCACAAGTTGGTTGATATCAATTAGACAGGAGTGGTGCTCTGAGGATGACAATGGAACTTGACCTTAACAGCATGGCCAAGATGCTATGATATGAAAGCAAGTCCTCCATCAAATGCTTGGGGGTCCAAAACCATTTGGGGCTTTAAAGGTCAGTACCTGCACTTCTGTGCTCTTTAGAAAGCCAGATACTGAAGATGAAACTCAAATACTTTGGCCACCTAATGAGAAGGAAGGACTCCCTGGAGAAGACCCTGCTGCTGGGAACAATTAACAGCAAAAGGAGAAGGGGATGGCAGAGGATGAGGTGGTTAGATGGAGTCACTGGGCAGTGGATGTGGGCTTGGATGGACTCTGAGGGATGATGGAGGACACGAGAGCCTGGAGGAATGTTACCCATGGGGTCGTGATGGGTTGGGCATGACTTTGCGACTAAACAACCCACACTTCTGAACTGTGCTTGAAAGGGGATATGAAGTTCTTTTAAAACTTGTGAGAGATGGACTGAATGAGGACCCAGTCAAAACTCTGGCAGCTGCTTCCTATACCCACCTTCCCCAACCTGCCGCCCTCTGGATGTGTTTGACTACAACTCCAGTATCCACCTAGCGTAACACATTGCAGTAATCCAAAAAGGGGGTCATGGAAAAACAGACGGTCAAAGCTGTGGCCAGACTATCCAGAAGCAGCAACCCAGCCAAGCCAACCTGGGCAGACATGCAGCATTCATGTTAACATGAAAGCTGCCCATTTGAACCTACAAGCCTGGAGCTTGAATCTGTTAAATCTTCAAGGTGCAACCTTGGATTCCTGCATTGTACCCACTGTCAGCCCTACTTCATTGGACCTACTTACAGCAGTATTTATTATTAGCATAAATAGAACTTAAGCTATACTAACACTGGAGCAACTACTTCAGCCTTCCCCAGCCAGTTTCCCTGATGTGCTGCACTATAACTCCCATCACAGCCATGCTGGTATGAAATGATGGGAGTTGTCATCCACCACATCTGGTGAGAACCAAATTAGGGACAGAACTTTTAGCTAGCATTCCCTAGCCCACTTTCTGCTTGTTGTATTTTAGTCACAAAAGCTTTGTGTGACTGGGGACTTCCATAAAAGGGTGCAGTTTTTGTGCAATTGCCCTGCCTCATAAGAGTTCAGAAGGGAATCCAGATGATGATGGCGGTGTGCAACCCTCTTCTGTTTTCTCACCACTCCTTCCATTCTTTTGCTCACCACAGATAAGGAGGGATGGCTGCACCCTTCCTTCTGACAGGCAGCATTCAGCACCCTCCATCTGGAAACACCTAGTATCTATTTGAGCAGGCTTCCTTCATTTAGGATCGTCTGACTGTGAAGAGAAGTTGGCATCCATATGGCTCCCAATGCCACAACTTGTGGACTGCACCATACTATTTACATGCATATTTCTGCTTCACCTTAAAAAAATCCTATTCATTAGCACAGAAACAACAGTTACTCATTTCATTTTGGTGGTGTTCCGCTAAAACACCTGTTTTTGTGCAACTCCCCCTTTTAAGAGGTCGTTGAGGCCCCATCAGTGTGGGTGTTCAATGATAGGCTGGATGTCCACATGGTGGGCATGTCGTGAGCGGAGCCGGCTGGTGCCGGAGGTCAGACTAGATGGCCCGGGAGACCCCTTCTGACTCGCTCTGTTTCTAGGTTTCTAATGATGGGGGAGCAAGGCTACACAAACAGTAGTCATTCATGCCTCCAGGCTGACCAGAGTGAGGAGACAGAGGTGAAAAAGCAGAATGAAACTGTGAATGAGGAGAGGGAGGGACGTGGAGCAAGCATGCTTAAGGTAAGAAGAACTGCTCAGACAGACCACCTAAGAATGCCAGATTGCTATCACAGAGGTTCCCATCTGGTAAGTTAGCTTCCTGTCACTCTTGTGTTTACTTAAGGAGACATTATAGTTTAACTTCCCCTCCCTACAAACACTCCTCAATGCACAGAAAGCAGGCAAAGTTACAAGAAGACATGTGACCTAGTGTGAAGATAAGCCAATCCTATTAATAAAAGCAGTGAATCATGTGAAAAAGAATTGGTTTAACAATACCCCAAGGCTCCTGGCTCTTGGTCAGTAAGATTTCATAGACTACCCTCACTCCCCAAGAACCTCAGAACAAGGGCAAGTAGCAAGAAACAGATCTTCTCTTCTTGCTACAGTGGAAATGTTAAGAACGGGACAGAAAAATGGCTGGAATGTTCTACCTTTGGGAAACATCAGGCATTAATACAGGTGCAAAAAAAGTACCAGATGTCATTCCTCCAGACAATAGAATACAGTACACTTTCTCCAAATTCCAAAGCCTTTAAACCTTAAGAGAGAAGGACATATATTCCCTTCCCCATCTTGGATAATAGATCAAGTTTAGAAGAAATATTCTTCCTCTTCGGCAATTTCAATTTTTTCTCCTTTCATCTGGGCACCGTATAGCCAGTGTACAGCACTAAAGATTTCCTAATTCATCTTATGAACCACTTCATAAGTGGTTCATAAGTGCACATTTATAAAGTGCACATTTAAAAATACTGCATGCAAGTCCATTAGTGTATGTGTGGTCATTTCCTTGCATAGAATGCTGCAGGTCATTCCATAAGCCAGAAGCTGCTTCCTTGGAATTGCTTAAGATTATTTGTCCATCTAGTCCAGTATTACGTACACTCTCCAGGCTCTTAGGCAGAAAGGCATTTCCCATAATCTGATCCTTTTTACTGGAGATATCACAAACTGAACTGGAAAATTCTGCAGATGCAACTGGACAGCCATCTGAGAGGGATGGTTTAACTTGATGTCCTGCACGGAGCAGTGGGTTTGACCTGTTGGCCTTCTGGCCCCTTCCAACTATACTATGCTATGATTCCATGACTTACTGTCCTCTACTGCCCTCCCTGCACATTCAGAACTTTACATTCCTGGAGAAAACCAGATCTTGCAGGTCACTATTTTACCCTTTATTTTACTATTTTAGGAGCATCCCCACCGCCTTTCCTCCATTCCTGAAATGCTCACCTAGAGTCACTCCACTTACTTGATGGCCAAGATTTGCTCAGAGACCTTCAGTAATTCATTCTTCCCTTCAACGCACATCCTTCCTTGGCACACATTAGATCTCACCATTTATTTATTATATTTTAGAACTTTATAATATTTTCAGCACAGATATTATATAAACCTAGTAATGTTAAATGAAACGCATTTCAAGCACCCAAGAAGAGCCAGCCCTCCTTAGAACTCTCCTCTGGAAGCTGTTTAGACTTCGCCTTTCATCAGTGCAGGCTCTCCATGACAGTGGACAGCAGCAGGACGGAAAGCAGTAGCATGCCTGACTGCAGCCCCATGGGATGCCGTTTCTTGCTGGATTCTCCACCCTTTGGCTGATGATAACGTGCACCTGGGACACCACGGGAACTCTGCCTGACTGGCAGGAATCACATGGCAAGTCACACTCAACAGTTCAGGCACTTTCTCCAAAGGCAGCCTTGCCCAACAAATTCCAGCTGCCCTGGAATAAAGCTCCCATCACACCCAGTCAGCATGGGCATTGGTTCCATTACACTTTGTGTGGGGAGAATTATCATCACCCGCAAACAGTTTTCACAGGAATAAGCTGATTTCAAGAGCGAAATGTGTCAAGGGAAGGCCGTTGCCTGCAAAACATGGAACTGCACGGAAAGCTTAATCATTCTGCGGAGAAAGGAACTGGAAGGAAAGCTGTTCAAGTCCATCCATTTGATTGATGGCTGGTTTAGAAGAATATAACCCCAGCAGAGGGGCTGCTGAAAAGGACCTATCCATGCAAGCGCTGAGTAAAGCAGGCTTAACTTATAAAACAAGGGTGATGAGCCTGTAACCCTCCAAATGATGTTGATCGACAACTCACATCACCACTGACCATACTGGCTGGGGTTAATGGGGTTGGAAGTTCAATATCCGGCGATCCACAGGTTCACCACCCCCATTTTCAAATCTGTGTACCCCATTCATTGACCAACCTGGGGACCCAAGATGCTGCATGGGGGTTAAATGCCTTTTAAATGCTGCACATGCCACAAGAAGTGCCAAGTGCTTTCTGGCAGCCCCCGGATGGCATCTGTCACATTCAGATTTGCTCCACTGTAACGCTGCTTTAGAGGGTGCCATTCTGATTGGGTCAGCCCCAGAAAGAAGCCACTTGGGCTCAGAAATGAGCTTCCAGGTTCCACTGCAATGTCTGGACTGTGGAGCAAGAGGCTAAAAAGAGAACTTCAGAAAAGGGAACAGATCCAGACATGTATCCAAAGGAGGAAAGAATGAGGCAGAGAGAGCAATTTCATGAGTACTTTGAACCCCTTGCATGGTAGCTATTATACACAGATGGGCTGAATGTGCCTGCAAACTGGCAGCCTGTTAACATTTCCCATTTCCTCTCCAGCCTCACAGCAGGCAGCCCAAGAAATCATGCACGGGGAGCGCAATGTTCTACTGGGGAAGCTATTCAAGCACTTCCCTGTGTCAAAACATGATGTCAGGTTATGCAGGTTGAGAAAAGGAATTCTTACAGCATTCTTGGAAGGAAGGTAGAGGTCGTTTGTAAGAAACACATAGCTTTTTATCAGTTCTCTGGGAGAGGTAGAAAACATAGCTCATATTATGTATTGCACTACCCTTTGTATCCAAAACCCAAAGGGGAGGCTCTGGGTCTAGATTTTAGCATTCTTGCCGGGTAAAAGTATCTATGATAAGATTTACTTGTTACTGATATCATGATCTCTCTGTTTCATATAAAACAGCTTATTTATTTTTTTCCTAAGACAGCAAAGCTCAGTCACACTGTCATTCCCAAACGCGGATGCTGTTGACTGCACCGGTGATATGTTAACTTAATTTATGTTTGTTATTACATGAAGTTGTAAGCCCCACTATTTTGCAATAAAGTGTTTTAGTTTGACCTGAGGTTAAGAAAAGGAGACAACAGGAACAGATAACTAGAAGGGTAGAGATAAGACAGGCCAATACAAGACAGTGCCCCACAGCCCTAAGGGAACTGGCCCCTCTCCCACAGCTGCCACAGGGCATTCCAGCTCCTTAGAGATGTCCCATTTGTCTGGGAATGAGTGGCACATGAAGAGACCCAGACAACCAACAGCCTTGCAGGTTAGGAGGGGGTCAACAGATTCATCCATCAAGAATGTAGCCACACATACACACACACACACACACCCATAAAGGTATTCTCAAAAAGGCTTCAGCCAGCCTTCCCTCAGAATAAGGAAGCACACAGCCTTGGCTGCGCCCAAAGACAGCACCTTCATGATTCAGAGTCCCAGTGGGAAAAGCAGCCTGGAAAGTAATATTCCATCCTACTCCAAAGTTAAAGATTAAGTTTCTTGTCTACTACAACAATTCATTGCGCTAAGGTCCCCGCTAGGCCTAAATCTGTTGAAGCTGTCTGTTGTGAAAGGGCTTAACTTAACACTTTCTGTAAAGCACAGCAACAAAATATCCTGTGTCACTGGGAGAATTAAGGGTTTAACAGCACACCAAGAGCTAGATCCATCAAGGAACGTGACAGACATTGCGTGGCTGCCTCAATCATGGTCACACAATTTACCAAGCACACTTATATCTCTTCAGACACCTCTGAACTGAAGAGTTATATTCTCCTGAGGGGCATACCGCTTCTGAAAGATGGGAGGTTTCCTCTTATAAACTACCCTTCCCCAAGGTGAGACCCCCTTCAGTTTTGTTGGACTAAAACTCCCATCATCCCAAAGAAATGACAGGAATTTCAGTCCAACCTTCCTAGAGGCACCAAGTTGGAGAAGGCAATATATTCCAACAGAAAATTTACTTTGAGTGCCAAGCATTATGTTGCCCTCACACCGCCAACCTCACACAAGAAGTTGGCTTGGAGGAGCAAAGCAGGAGACAGACCACAACACAAAACACAACACAAGGACCAAGCAAATTCTATCATGGAGTGCTAACTGCTGAGGGGCAGGGGGCAGAAGAGAAAACCAGCTCAGGGGAATGAAATGGAGTATCACAGAGGAGGGTGTGGCTAGCAAGCACACGGAACAACACCCCACACTGCAATACTAGTCAGACCCTTCATTTATCTACTCCATGGGTCCTCAAACTACGGCCTGCAGGCCGGATTCAGACCACCATGCCCATTTATCTGCCCGCCTTTTAATTATGTGAGCCTGGGGCAGCCAGGCCGGGGGGGGGGGGGGAGCTGGTCCTGTACCTGCCCCGCTGCCCCCACCTCGCCTTGCCCACACCTGCCACCACCTCCTTTCAACTGGCCCCCTGTTGAAAAAGTTTGAGGACCCCTGATCTACTCCAATATTGTCAACCCTGACTGGCAGTGAGTCTCCAGCATGTCAGGCAGGAATATTTCTGGCCCTATCTAGAAAGGTTACAACAGCTAAGATTGTTTGGCTTAGAAAAAAATGCAGGTAAGAGGAGTTCTGACAGAGTGTTCGAAATTATGTATGCTACAGAAAGGGAAGTTTTCTCTCCTCTCATAATACTAGAACCCAAGGTCATCCCATGAAACTCATCGCTGGGAGATTCGAGACAGATACAAGGAAGCACTTCTTTACACAGCACAAAGTTGAACTATGGGATTCACTTCCATGAGGTGTGGATGGCCACCCATTTGGATGGCTTTAAAAGTGGACTGGACAAATTCACCAAGTCTGATGAGCACATGTGACCTCCAGTATCAGAAGCAGCAGGCTTTGTACACCACTTGCTGAGGAACTTGAGTTGGAGGACACTGTTGCACTTGTGGCCTGCTTGTGAAACCCTTGGGTAACTAGCTGGCCACTTCATGAACAGAGTATCAGATGGACCCTCAGTCTGATCCAGCAGGGCTCTTCTTGTGTCCTTATGAGATGCTGGGAATTGAACTTGGTTACATTTCTTGTCTCCTTCAACCATCCAGTTCTATATAATTTTATTTAGCCCTTTATCTTGCAACTTCCTCCAAGCATCATCGGATGACAAATGTAGGGATCTCTTCCTATATTGCCATACCCCTGCTGTTAGGTAGAATAGGTTAAGCAAAAGTGCACAGTCTCTTATATAAAGTCTTCATATTAAAGTGGGGATTTGAACCTGGTTCTCCCCAATTTGGGGCTCATATTTCATTCACCATATTTAATTCAGCTTCACTGGTTCTCAATGCACATATATGTACATACATATACACATGTGTGTTTAAGCATTCTTTAGCTTCTGTTTAATACATAGAATCATTAACCCCACTACCCAGCCATCAGTTACATATTTATAGCTTCTACAATGTAATTAGCTTTGACAGTACAATGTTAAATAAAATAGCATGGGGGGAAATAAAAGGATTGTTCTGATTTAGAAAGAGAAGATAAAGCAAGGAAGACGATTCAGGGTATGTTCTTTAGAATAAGCCCTTTGAAAAAACCTGAAAAGGTCAGCAAATGGCAGGCTACACTTGGTTCCTACTGGAAAATAAGTTTTAAAGTAACTTTACAACATCACTGAGTATTAACATGGCTTTAAGTAATTCTTTAGGACATAATGCCTAATTTCTGCATCCTATATGTGCAGATTTGCACAATTTCTTATTTTTCTTAATTTTGCTAATATTACAGGCAAAGACACCGAAGTCCCATTCAAGTTACTGAAAATCTTACCAAGAAACTTTTCCGGTTTCTGAGACATCAGTAGAGAATGCTAGCATTCTTTAAAAGTCTTCATAATCTTAAGGGCCAGAAACTTGAGCAGTTGTGCTTGTTGTTTCACATTATTTTAAAACTAATAATTTTTAAAACTAATTTGAACTCTGTGCTGACCAGCACACATTGCACCATTCTGGACTCACAACATTTCCACACAAGCCCTGTTATTATTTTTGCCTGCCAAAACAACCCAAGCTCCTGAGAGAAGCAGTAGGAAAAAACACCAGAAAAGCTAGGCTAGACGAGACCAAGAGTCCACATCAGCTGCCCACAGAAAACCACCAAGCAGGATAGGAGAGCTGTAGCACCCTCCCACCCATGTACCCCAGCAACTGGTGTAAGCAGGCATACTGCCACTGATGCTGGAGGGAGCAAAGCACCATCAGGACTGGTACCCAAGGACAGCCATCTCCTACATGAATTTGTCCTGGTCCCAGCGAGCAGAAGGTCCAGGAAAAGCCCCTACACGCCCCACCAAGAGTATCCATTCTGCCCTGCCCTCAGAACAGCCACTCAAACACTTACTAGCAGATCAAGCACTGAACAGCCTTATCCCACAGCACGAGGAAGGGATGAGAGAAAGCCATCCTCTGCTGCAGAGTTCGTTCTTTGGGGGACACAAGAAAAAAATAACTTTTGAGATCATCCCAAGTGATCTGATGCTATATAAATAGAAGCAGTAGTAATATGCATTTATATAACACTTAAGACAAACGCGTATTCAAAGTACTTTGCATATGCTCTCTCAATGATTCCTTGCAAGCACCCTCTAAAAATAAACCAGCCTTACCTTCCCCAATTTGCAAGCCTTCCAAAGCTTCACACATGACACATGCAAGGCAGGGGTGGGGAACCTGTGGCCTTCCTGGTAGTGCTGAACTACAATTTCCCATCAGCACCAGCCAGCCTGGTCAATGGTCAGGGTGATGGGAGTTGCAGTTCAAATGCAACCTATAGTTAACATACATTTTAAAATATGGGGTCAAATTTGTTAAAGTAGGGAAGGCAAGCTCCCATCAACCCTATTCAGCACTGCCAATAGCAAAGATGATGGGAGTTGCAGTCCAACATCTGATGGGCCAAAAATTGTTTACCATATGTCAAGGAAAAAAGTAACACATCTGCAGAAACACAAAGCTTGTTTTTAATCCCTTCTGCTTCTACAATGAGCACCAGTACTTTATTTGATTTATATCCTACCTTTAAGAACTCAAGGCAGCTTACAACATTCTCCTCTTCCTGCTCTCAATCTTATCCCTGCAACGACAGCCCTGTGAGGTAGGTTGGGCTGAGAGTCTGTGACAGGCCCAAAGTCACCCAGTGGGTTCCATGGCCAAGCAGGGACTAGAACCCCAATATCCCCAGTTCCAGTCCAGCACTCCAACTGTTACAGCACACCAGCTATCTTTCAAACCTTAGAAAAATCCAATGCAGCAGCAAACACATTTCCTCAAAAGCATCCTTTTAATTTAGGCAGCTGAGAGCAACATAAAGGGAAAAGCACCAGTTCAAAATGGGCAGGATTCCGCCAAGGCTGCAATCTTTTGTCATCTCCACTGAGTTGTCAGAAGAAGAGGAAGAGGAAATTCCTCAACACTCCCATGCAGGGTTGATCAAATGCATTTTCTAGGCATCTCAAGTTTATTTTGCTGTGCAATCCAATTCCACATTTGGCCAATCTTGCAAGTCACAGCTATCAAGAAAAAGGAGCTCCACAAACAGGCATTCTAAGTGTCTTGCCATGTAGAGTAGTATAAACTAAAGCCAAAGGGACATAATATCACATTACAAAGTATCTTTTCCTTCAGTTTTCCAAGAATACTCATCTCCTTTTCCTGAAAAGTGAAACCATGTGCAAATATTTTTCTTCTAGCACATTTGGGTCTGCACAATTCTATGCTGCATCGACAGAAGGATGGTATTCATGAAACATATCAGTACCACTCTGGTCTACTTTTAGTCAGAGAGAGTATGCTGTCTAGTTTAAGAATATTTACTGGACTGGACTATGTCCAGAGGAGGGCAGCAAAGATGCAGAAGGCCATGGGGACCAAGCCCTATGAGAAGAGGTTGAATTTTTAGTCTGGAGAGAGAAGTGAGAAAATAGTTACCTTCAAATCAATGAACGGCAGTCACATAGATGGAGCCAATTTGGATTTTGCTGCTCCAGAGAACAAGTACAAATAACAAATCTAATGTCAGCTAAACATCAGGAAGGATGTAGGAGCTATCCAACACTGAAACAGACTGCCTTTGCAAGATGGTAGCATATGCTTTGGTAGAAAGCCTTAGGTAGAAGCTGGCTGTCTAGTTCTCAGGCATTGTGTGTCTGTGGAATTCCAAATTACTAGAGGAAATGGAATAGATTAAGCATGTGTGGCTAGACAGAAGATCTCCAGGTAGCTTTCCTGACCATTGGTAATGTTAGCAGGGGCTTCTAGAGGATGCAGTCCCAAGCATCAGGATTCTACTCCTGAAATAAATGATGTTCCTTCCAACTCTATGATTAAAACTTAGTTGATCCAAAAACCAATGCTGAGAGTTGAATTTAAGTTATTCCTCATTCCAGTGTGTGCGTGATTTTAAAAATAGATGGATTGATCAGCTCCAATCTCTTTCCTTATTATCTTAGAGCTGCTTCTGACATATTAATTGAGCTATATGAAAATTAATATAATGTGCAAAATCAGCACAAAAGTAGGGAAACATGCACGAAACTTGTACATGGGCCTTCTATGCATTTGTAAAGGTAACCAAAAAGCCCCTATAATCCCTGTTTGAATTCATTTCCCTACACAGGAGAGCCTTCAAAGAAAATTATCATCATCTGGAACAGCCACTACACTGGAGAAACAAATGTGAACAGAACTCATACCGCAGCAGGATGCTTTGTGAACTGGATAAAAAATAAAGCTGCGTTTGTTTTTCTCTCAGCGGGAAAGCTAAAGCTGTTAACGTTTCACATAAGGGAAATGGGGCTTGGAAAGGAAAGTTCATCTGAGCCTTCGCTGCTGCAGAATTAGGAGCAGGGGCTGGTGCTTCTAGGGTTAGGGGGCTTGTATGCGCTTTCCTTTAAGACTACATGCCAGTAGACTGTCCCATGTGCTCTGAACACATCAACCAGAAAACAGCACTAGGCCTTCTACTCCTGGCAGTACCGCAGCTCAGACAATTCCAAGATAAACAGTCAGACCGGCCAAGATTGCAAGAAGTCTGCAGGACTGTGCAACTAAACCTACCCCCACCTACTATAGAATCAGACAGCATATACCAGACTGTCCCAACCTGATGCCTTCCAGATGCACTGCTCTACAACTCCTATCATTCCCAGCTACCATTACTAATAGCCATGCTAGCTGGGGACTGCATAATTGCAGTCCAGGGCTAAGGAAAGGCTGGTACACACAGTATATTTTATTTATTCAAAACTTTAATATGCCGTCACCACATGCCTCGGCATCTCAGGATGGCTCACAACACATATAATTAAAAACAATAAAAAAATAACAAATTCCATAAAATATATAAAAACAAAAACAAAAACAAAAAGCGACAGTTAATGATAAAATATTAGTTTTTAAAATAGCAATTAAATAAAAAGATTTTAACCTGGTGCCTTAAAGAATATAAACTCAGTGCCAGGCACACCTCTCCAGGAAATGCATTCCATAATCTGGGCACCACCGCAGAGAAGGCCCTGCTCCGGGTAGTTGTTCTTTTTATCTCCTTTAAAGAGGGCTCCCGGAGCAGAGCCTCTCCCGCAGATCTTAAGGGGCATGAAGGCATGTAAGGGAAGAGCTTTCATTTTATAAAAATGCCATGTCTCTAGTCCTCATTACTGTGGAGAACTGCTTTTAAAAGGATGTGCATACTACTCCTCATGAAGAATTCAGGATCCCGGATGGATCTTTGGAATCCCACCTTTGGGATCTCTGAACTCCTTGTAAACTCATTTCCTTAAAACAAAAATCAACCTCACCCACTCACCCGGGTGGGGGGGGAGAGGGAGGGAAAGATTGAGAGAGAATCTTTAAACTTTCTCCAGATATTGCTTCAGTCACTGTTTTTCAAGTCCAATGCACTTTGTTGAACAGATTCATAGGTAGCACCCATTCTGACAATTACTAAGACAATCCTTCACAACCAAGCACACTTCAAATGTGTTAGACTACAACTCCCATCATCCAACAGCCATGCTGGTCGAGAATGATGGAAGCTCTAATCCAGCATACCTAGAGGGCTCCCAGTTGAGGAAAACTGGTCTAGACTTCCACCCGCTTGACCTATTTCATCTCTCTGGATCTAGAACAAGGTACACCAAGGACAATACAAGGGCAAGATGCCACACCAGCCTCCAGGCAACTGCCTGTGAAGCCCCCATCTCCACTTCCCACTCTCTCTCTCTCCCCTCCATACTTTAGCAGGCGCTGCCCGTTGCCAAGGTGCTGTCTTCTGTTGCTACGTTATTTCTGTGTGCCAAAACACGACTGGTTGAAAATGTTTCCATGACAAGTTGTATGCTTTTGCCCCATAAGTGGGCTTGGGGAAGAAGGGAGAACCAGAGTGAGCTAGCTGAACAAACGTGGTGAGACAAGCCCCGGAAAGACCGGTGCCAGTCCTATCACCACCACAGACTGGCACATGACCCTCACCCTGTGCCACTTTAAACTCTTCAATGTTCTATCACACCGGAGATCACAAGGGAGGAACCTGCCAGCCACATCCAAATGGACATCATCATCCGTTACACTTATATACTGCCCAATAGCTGAAGCTCTCTGGGTAGTTAATAATTTATTTTAAAAAAATACAGAACAAATTCAATAAAAACAGCATAAAATTTAGTACAAGACTTAAAAACAGAAAGTAAAATTCATTTGAACCATCAGACAAATTTGATACATTCAATAAAATAAACTACTGCAGACATACGCCCCTCCCCACCAATGCCATTAAGCACCTCAGCATACAGGCCACTCAACCTGGAGCTGGAAGTTGGCACCAGCTGGGTTCAGTGGGGTGTCCATTGCCTAACTGGAGAGCTGCCACTGAGAAGGCCCTCTTCTTTGCTGCCACCAACTGAACCTCCACCAGAGGAAGCCCTAAGAGGCTAAGCGTACTGTCCAAGCAGAATTGGGTCGGGAGAGTCACCTCAACAGTTGTCACAGCTCCAAGCCAGGTCAATTACTATCAAGTCTTTCCTAGCTACTTTCCTAACTACTGGAGAAGACCCTGATGCTGGGAACGACTGACGGCAAAAGGAGAAGGGGACAGCAGAGATTGAGGTGGCTGGATGGGGTCCCTGGGGAGGTGGGTGTGGGTTTGGGTGGACTCCAGGGGATGGTGGAGGACAGGACAGCCTGGAAGACTGTTGTCCATTGGGTCGGGCATGACTTTGCAACTGAACAGAACAGAAGCTACTTGTCTTAGTTTACTTGCACGAGACAGTGTCAGCATCACTGTGGCATGATCACGGGCCCATCTCCACTGTTCCAGCGTCAAAGTCATTCAGCCTGCCTGGCCCACTGCTTCTCCCACCACGGCAGCATAGTGCCAGCAGGGCACTTCAGCCCTTGCCTGATAGAGTGAGTCTGAGGAAGGGTCACAGCCATGCTGGCTGCCAAGCCATGCTGACAGGAAGGGTAGGCATGGCCGGGCACCTGCTGAGAGCCCACACACCAGCGGGGCCCACTGACAAGTCCTCCTCTTCACCACTGCAGCCAGCTTGTTCCCCATGCCTCTTGTGCAAGCCAAGCATCCATGTGGTAAGGAGCAACGGCATTAGTGCCACCACCGATTTGTTTTGCTGACTTTAGGCAAGTGAGCAGATGCAGTGATGAGAAAGAGAAAGAGAAAGGAGGGGAGCAGCTGCTGACAACGGTGGCAAGATGGTAGGTTCACTGAGGGATCGGACCCCAACCCAGTACCCTCTAGGCATGCTTGTAGCCCAACACATCCAGAGGGTGCTTAGCTGGTGAAAGTGCCTTTAATTTTGCCCTCAGTCATAAAACCCAGCTCTGAAAATGTAGAAAAATTCAGGAAATGGCTCCATAGTAAGGGATGAGCAGAGAGTAAAAGCCTCCTCTCATCCAAAGTAGTTTCACTTAAAGGTCAAGGGTAGCTCTGCTAAGCATGAAAAGCCATATACTTCTAGCTTTTGCAATCAGTCTTCCAAAACAAAAGCCTGGATGCAGAATATGGGTGGAGAGGCAGGGTACGTTGGGTTATGGGCAGGAAGGGTATGTTCTATTCCATATCACATTGTTTATGCTTTTAGCCAGGATTCTTAAAATGTGAGGCAAGAAGCGATCCAGAGCCAGCCTACAACCCACTCCCTCCTTTCATGTGCTGTGTTAATCTGAATCCACACTGCCTCTGAGCACAAATCTATGAATTAAAGTTATTTACATTTACATTGTTATTTACATTGTGGTAGAACTTCAAGATGACATGCAGACAGCAAGATCCCCATTTTAAAAGCACCACAGCAATTAATCATATTCATATTTACTGCTGGTGATCTTCTAAACAGGATATATAGGATATGAGGAAGTGATGCCCACCCACAATGATCTGAATGCAATGTGCATATAGCTCCTGATGGGCTACGGTCTCTCTCTACAGCAACACCCGGGGTGGGAAGGGGTAGCACAAGTGATCCTCCTTCAAGCACATTTCTATCCTGCTATTCTTTCTCTTGCAAGAAACCCAAGGTGGCTTTCTTAGCTCTCTTCCACTACATTTGATCCTCACTCTCAACAGCCACCCTGTGAGGTAGATTAGGCTGAGAGTGAGTGAATGGCCCAAAGTAACCCAGGGGGCTCCATGGCTGAGTCCCCAGCCCAATCCTTTCACCATCAAACCAGACTGCTGGTTTCTAGAAGGAAGAGGTAGAAAAGGGGTGAGGGAAGGAGGAGGCGTTTCCTTGGTATAGCTGCTGGCTGCACTCTCCACAGGGGCCTGTGAGCCAGCTCAGATAGCAGTGGGTAGAAGTTGGTGCAGGAGTTCTAGTTCCTGCAAGCTACCAGAGAAGGAACCGATGAGCAAACGAGAGGACCTCACGTCTGAAAGGGACCTTTGCTTGGTGGCTGAGGGCATGCTTTGCACGCAGAGAGTACAAACCAATTCCTGGTATTGCCAGCTAAAAGAACTGCATAACGGTGATGGGAAAGAGTTGCTGTTGAGTATGTGAAGAGGCACACTGGGTCAGAGCAAAGGTTCACTGAGTTCACCATTCTGTTTGCACATCAGCCAAGCATGGTCTGCAGGATGTGAGAGCAGCAACACCGTCCTGCTGCTGCTGCTCCCCAGCAACTGGTATACAGAGGCCGGTTTCCTTTGAGAGGCCTGGTAATATATGGCTAACCTCCCTGGAAGCCACGGACTAGTCGTCGCAGCAGCCTATAGTGGGAAGAGGAGCAGAGTCTGAGAAGGCCACTTCCTCTGCAACTACGATGGAGGGGCCAGGATGCAGCGATAGTGAGCCTTGGAGGAGGAGGGGCCTTGGCTGGGCGGAGAGCAAGCCAAAGGCCCCAGATACAAGCCCAAGCACCTCCAGGCATGGCTAGGAATGCCTTCTTCTGGTGTCAGTAGGCAGGGGAAGGAAACTTGGGAAAAGGCAAATAGAGCATGAGGGGCAAGAATGGGGGTGTTCCTGATTGTGGCCCTTCAATGGTGGCCCCGGGCATCAGGCCTTAAAAGTAATGCACAGTGACGTGTGACTGTGGAAAACATCCTTTAGGTCTTGCCAAGCCTGTATCTCATGAGGGAAATAGTAAGGCCCATGAAGAGGTTGTTTACGTGAATGTCACACCAGCATTAAACCTTTTGCTCAGATGCATGGGAAGGGACAAGAAGGAAAAAACCCAAAGCTGTGAACAGACACCTTACAATTTAAATAGCTATGTGCAAATCATGGAATAAATAACCTGAGGGGAGGATTTCCCCAGCATTTCCAAGTTAGTTTAGGAAAAAATCTAGCCTACAACCTTGAAGAGCTGCTGCCAGTCAGTGTTGACAATACTGGGCTAGGATGGATCAAGGTTTTGATTCACTTCTGATGAGTAAGAGTACTGTTCAATGAGCCTTCAACTCAGCAGGCACCCTCAGGCTAAATGCCACCTCTTTCTCTCTAAAGCATCCCACCTGCAATATGGGGATAACAACAATTCCACTGGCATTAGCGATGGGGTGGACTAGATGACCTTTTGAAGTGCCTTCCAACTCCATGGGTCCAGGGCTGCTGGAAGGGTTACTGGTGGAATGCTTGCCTATCAAGAAGTTCAACATTCTAAAGTACTGTGGAAAGAAAAGGTTTTTCCTAAAAAAAATAGTGACATGGGCAGCAGTTGAACCTTTCTAGTGTCTTGAGATGGGAAAGCCATTGCCCCGTGTGGTCAGCCAGCTCCCTTCCTTGCTGGCGCTGAGGCTGCTGAGAAGAAAGCAATGAGTTAAGGCAGCAGTCGAGCTGGTTGGAGACAGAGAAAGAAAGGAGGAATAGTCTGTCCACCCAAGTGTTTCAATTCCCCATGTCCTCCCTGCCCCCTTCCAAAACAGCACCAAAGCAAGAGACAGCTGCAGCTTATAAGGAATGTGAGGGGCCCAGCCAGGGAATCTGGGGAGGGAAACCAGGCCTTATATGGCCACGGAGGCAGAATCAAATTTTTATCAATGAGCAGAGAGACGCCCAAGGAGAGATAACGGAAAAGCAGACCTGCTTGGCGAGGGCACGAGAGGAAGGCCAGGGGCACCTGTCATTCTGCCCCACACCCCACCCTCCAGCCTGCATGGGAGACCACCACAGTGCAGGCGGCGAAGCACGGCATGAGCTCGCTTCCACTTCGGCAGGCATCCAGGGCAGTTGACAAGGCGCAACTACTCAAGTCCCAGGGAAGGGCAGGGCGGCGGGTGGAGGGGGAGAGACAACCACCCAGGAGGAGTCACACTGCACGAATCCTGACCATCGAAGCAGGCACAGTCCTTCCCCACTGTCAAAACCTTAGCCAAGCAAAACTAGATACAAGACCCATATCCCCACCAAATTCCCTGACACAGAAAGACAGCCAATGCTCTGTGTTGGCACCCAAAGGAAACTCCAATAAAATCCCCTTTTATGCATCCAGGAGGAATAAAAAGCAATGACTTCTTCCTGTTATATTTGTCCTCAACTGAGATACAGTATCTCCGAACACAGAGGTTCCATTAAGTAGCCATGGCAAATAGTCTATCACAGATCCAGCCTTCACCCTTCCTCTTCTTTTTAAGCCTCCTGAGCTGTGACCATCTCTACATAACGTGGAACATAAGTTTAGAAGATTGAGGGGAAGAGGAAATGTTAAACTACTCCCAGACAATTTTATTTCTAGGAAGGGACAGGAATCCTCCCTCTGCATTATTCATAATTTTACGTAAGGCGGTTTTCCAAGCCTAAAGCCCCCAACCTCATCACCACAATGGCATACTGCTCGCCCCCAACACCCATAAACACCTTCTGTTTATGAAGTGAGGTGGTCACCTTGAGTTCCACCAGAGGTTTTGTGATATAACTTCTGCCATCACTCATCAACGGCTTTGCTAGCTAATGCTGATGGGAACCGCAGGTTAAAACACCTTGAAGGCCAGAAGTTTTCCCAAAGTTATCCTTCCAAAATGGAAAGTACTACAACATAAAAGACCAGCTCTCAAGGGATGATCACACCAGATATTTTATGGACAAAATCTTGGGTGATAGATTCAAATACTATCATTTGATCAATGGAAAAATAGGATATGGGGTATTATGTTTATAAGTAACATTTACCAATAAAAAACTGCTCTGGCACAGCCAGACAAACTCAATCCAATTTTATTTTTTTTAATCTAGGGTCCATTTATTAGCTGCTGGAATAGATCTTATAGATTAGTGGCTCTGGACACATTAATTATGAAATTACACTGTATATTAGATTATGTACTGGAGTACTAATAATCACTTTTTTAAAGACCAACAGTGCTCCAGAAATTAATTTTATTAGTTCAGGACAGGGTAGGATGAACTGAGAGAGAATCAGGCAACCTGGTGTCCAGCAGGAGGTTTGACTGCAACTGTCATCAGCCTCTGCCAGCATGCTCAGTGGTGAAGGCTTATGGGAGTTGTAGTCCAAAACATCAGAAGGGATCTGAGCTGCCTATAAGGAAGTAAGAAGTCCCCTGGCTGTGCATAGCAACAAGAGTGCTGATGCTACTTCCCATTCTAATTGTGCCACCCAGAGGCTAAGTGTTTCCCAGTGCATGCAAAACTCTGCAGGATGCAACCCGTGGCCTATCAGAAGGCAAGGATGCAAGCACAAGCTCTTGCTGCCCCGGGAACAACTCCAACAAGCCCACCAGGTAGGAAACAGGGAGAAGGGGAGAGTTTACCTTTGTTTCCCCACTGCTGTCCGACTCGGACACCTGGTAAGTGAGGTCCGTCTCCTCAAAGCCTGTGGCACTCATGCGCTGATCAGTGGTTGGGTCTGACCGAGGAGGGGAGTCAGGAGAGTTCAAGCATGTCTGAATCAGCGCTTTCCCCGTCTCACTGGTGATCATGGGCTGCAGTTTCCGGGTGGCAAATGTGTAGACATGACCCGTCTCACTGGCCACAAGCAGCAACACTTGAGTGCCTGTTAAGGTGGAAAGTTCATAGGCCTGCAGAGCAGAGAGAGAGAGAGAGAGAGAGAGAGAGAGAGAGAATTACTACTGGGCACAGTCTTTCACAAGGTCCACACAACTGGACAATCCTCCCAGCATGACATTCAAGGCTATTTTAGGATTAGTCTTACATGGTGAAACATCAGCTTTAAAAGCACTATTAAAATAACCAGACCAGGATCCAGTGCTACCATTCAAGTGGCCCAAGCCAAGTTACAGCCTTCCCACTGCTTCCCCCAAAATGTAAACCTTTTGGAGTGATTTTCCAATGGGCTGTGAGCCACAGTAGTAAATCATCAATGAAACAGCTTCCTGAAATCCTTTAACCAGAAAGCCCATAGACTGAATCTGCATTTCTGCATTCTGAATACAAGCGTAGGCACCCTTATCACAGAGTTTAGAGCACTACCGTGCCCATTTCCATGCCAAGATAAACCATACTTCTAGATGAATAAAGTAAAAGTTACAAACAGCAATGGGCCGTGCACACAAATTCCTTCTACAGATCATGACTCACAAGACCCACCCTTCTCCAACCTGGTGCCTTCCAGGTGTTTTGGACTACAGTTCCAATCAGCTTTGGCCAGCAATGGCCACAGCCATTCTGGGTTGCCATACCAGCTAGGGATGATGAAGATGGAAAAAAGGAGTGAAAACCACTAATGCTGAAGCTTCAACCTGGTGACCTCTGCTTTCCAGTACGTCCTGCCCCTTTCTTCCACTTTCATCACCATCAGTTTTTACGCAGTGAAGAATTCTCAGAAATGGGAAGAGGCATAAAGGCGACAGTTTCATGTTCACTCTCAAACATGGGGCTGGAGGGAGCGGGAGCACTTAAAAATAGAGCATACATAACCTCAAAGAGGGAGTTATGATTGGGCAATCTGATAATGAAGTTACTGAGAAGAGGATGACCAAGAACATAGGAAAATAGAAGGGAGACTGTCCTAAGATAAGCAGTGCTCAGTCCTCAAGAAATGGAAATGTAGCCTCCAAGTCTGAACATTACCTCAATTTTGCCAAGGAAGGTAAAAATAAATCCACCGTTCCATATCTGCAATGTGCCACATGTTTTATCAGCCATCTGGCAAATGTGTTGCTCCCTCTTTATCGGCAACACTCACTGCAGTCTCCACCCTCGCTGCTTGGCTGCCGTGGCACAACGAAGCCCCATCTTGCCAGCTTCTTTAAGACCCGGCTTCGTCCCTCCTCAACTTCGTCCCTCTGCAAAACAGAAATCCAGTGGCTCTGCATGCCCCAAACTGCAGAAACAGGAGCTGTTTTCAGGTAAGTGGCTGCAGAACAAGCACTGGTGTTACAAGAAAAGCCAGTGTGTTCGGTGGGAGAGCCGAGTTTTAATCCCCATTTGGACACGAAGCTCACTGGGAGTGACTTTGGACCTGCCACTGACCTCCAGCATAACCTGCCTCACAGGGTTATTGCGAGAATATGATAGAAAGGAGGGCAACCATGCAAGATGACTTTGGTTCCTCCAAGAAGAAGAAAGCTGTAACACAGAGGAAGAGGAGGAGAACAACAACCACCACACAGGAAAGAGCAGGCCAAACAATGGCTAAGTTCATGGAACTTCACAATCCGTATGTACGTAAGATTGAGCATGGATTGAGTGTGAGTTGTTGAACCAAGGACTGTTGTGTTGTGCAACCCAAGAAGTGAAGCAAGCCATGGTTTTTTAACCATGTACAACCAAATGAACCATGGGCTGTCTTCATAGCTTGTTAGGATGGCTGTGATTACACAATGTAGCAACCCAGAGTCAACAACAACCTATGTTGTTGAGTATGGGTTGCCAAGTTGTATGAATCAGCCTATTTGTCTATTCAGACCAGTGTATGTTTAATCAGACCAAGAGTATCAATCCATGGCATTGACTAGGTTGTCTTCTCTCACCTCCTACCTGATCTTTTTTTAAAGGTGGAAGTCCTCAAGATTAAACCTGGGACTTTCCCACTACATAAAATTGGTGCTCTCCCAGTAAGCCACAGTTCCTCCCTTCTTAGGTTAAGGTTATTTCTGAGGCTGAAGGTAGCTAGCCAAGAAGAACAGCTGGAGGTTTCTTGGCTGGAGGGCAGTGGAAAGACTGGGTGAAGAAGTGCAGCGTTATGCTTTACACTAATTCTTGTTAACTACAATGAAAAGGCACTACAAACATTCAGAATCAATTTGCACTATTGCACACACACTGGATGGCACTTGCAGGCTCATTTTTATGTAACATTATTTTTGGGCTGCCTTTGAGGCTAAAGCCTGCTCAGGTTTAATAATACTCCCCAGGTTGCAGAATTCAGTGCTCTCCCAAAGTTCCACATTCTGGCAGTTAAGGGCTAAACCTTCCTCAGACCTGCTCCTGCTGAATCAGACCAAGGGTTCGTCTAGTCCAGCATTCCAACGCCATGGATCCATTTGGATGTCATGCTGACCACCAATGACCATTTGCAACCCGTAGTGCAAACAACACATGGTGCACCTGAAAGATGCCAGGACTCACTGTGGGTTGTTCGTTTCCTCCCTTGGGTATCCCAGGAGACACTACAGGGGGGACAAGTTTTCTTCCCCATCCCTGAGACAACTGCAAGCCATTTCAGGCTTACCGTGGTATTTTTCACAGTTTAAACTTTTTTTCCTGGAGATCACAAAAACTGGCCATTCAGCAATCCCCATCATTGTGGACATCTTCGAGAGCTGCCACACTTGCCACATAGGGTTGGTTATGGTTTTAATTCTCCCTGCCCCCAAATTTACATTTGCAAAAATTATTCCTTTTTTTAATCCACTGTCAAAATGCAAGCTGTCAAATGTCAAAATGGTGTGTGATTTTAGCTTGCAAAAGTGTGGTGGCAACTTGTTTACTCCCCTTCGCAGCAAGATACTCCTGGGGGGTGTTTTGGACCCAGGCATCCTAAGTGTGTCCAGATGTTTTGGACTCTCCATATCTGTAGACTATCTTTCCAAAAACATCAGAACACCCTTAGGACACACAAGTCCAAATAACTCCAGGAGCACAAAGATCTAATCATGAAGGTGGTGAACCTTTTCTTGCAAGCCAAGATCATGAATGCCTCTGATTAAATTTGACAGCTGTCAGAGGGAACCAAAGGGTTAACCAAATTTAGCTGCACCCTTTATGGGGCAATGTTCAGAATGGACACATGCTGGACTTCACCAGCAAGCATGCCCCTACACATTGCCCACGTAAAGCTCCCCATTACCACAACTGAGAACTTCAACAGTTGCCTTAAGTACAAGTGAAAATATAACAATATGTACCATCTTATGGATATGTGTGAAAATTGGGGGGAATTTGAAAAGACTGACAACCACTGGCAGCCTGTCCAAGATGCCCTGGGGCACTCTGCAGATATTACTTGATGCTTTACAAATAAGGGTTGTAAATGCTGACTTAACCGTTGATTTATTTCATAATTGCCAGGGAAAAACTGAAAAAAGCCATGCTGAGCCCAAAAGAGTTTACAGGCACAATGCCAACAGCAGAAGCTTTTGCCACCTGCCCTCAAGTGCCTCTTGGGCACTTCTAGGAAGGCTGGCACTGGCAGCTACCAGGACACACTTGGCCAGGAGTTTCTGCTGCTCTTGCCACTCATGTTGGTAACCAATACCTTGGTCTCATGATAGGTTGTGTTACCCAGGTTCAAACTACAACTACCCCAAAATAAGCCATGAGTTGTTGCCCTCAGTGAGTCACCCTGTGGGAATCAGTCACACAAAACATCCGATCGCCATGGTTTCAGAACCATAATGGGTTGCTTTGTCATGCAACACTTGTCACTGTCTCTGGCAAGCTCACAAAACACAACACAAAAGCATCAGCCTTCTCTAGTTGCCACTATGGCAACTCTATGAACTATTATTTTGGAAGGGAAGTCTACCAAACAGCACTGGTGTGCTGGAGGTCATCAAAATACATGTAACTTGGAAAAAGATGGCTTTTACCCTTTATAAATTCCAGTACTCCAAGAAAACTACCAAGTACTCATTGTAAATTGTAGAGACAAGACCTTTTAGATCAGCCTTCCCCAACCTGGCAAACTCTAGATATTTTGGGCTATTGTGCTTACTGTGCTTGCTGAAGCTGGTGGGAGTTGCTGCCCACCAGAAGGTTTGGGCTACAAGTTGAGAAAGGTTGGTTTATATAACCCCTGTTTACTCTATAATTTAGGTCCTCAAACTTTTTCACTAGGGGGCCAGCAGAAAGGTGCTGGTGCTGGGCGCGGGCCGGAAAGACGGTGTCAGTGGGGCACATGGGCCAGCACACACTGAGGCGGGGCCGGGGTGCGCAGTGAGGCGAGGTGAGGCACAGGCAGGCGAGGTGGGGGTGGGCATGCGCCGTGATGCAGCAGCGGGCGCACGAGGCGGAGGCCTGCTCCCTTGGAGTTCATTTTCTCTGAGCACGTCCAAAATGATCTCCTCACGAGCAAGTCACCGCCTCCCCACACGCAGGGCAAGGCGCTGGTGGGCATGCATGGGGTGAGGCGGGTGACGGCGGGCACATGTGCAGCAAGTCCAAAACCTCAGGCAGGCCAGATAAATGGGCATGGAGGGCCAGATGCATCCCGTGGGCCATAGTTTGAGGACCCATGCGCTATAACTTGCACTCTTTTTGTGCCATGAACATCAACAAAAACTCCACAAATGTGCTCATGAAACAGTCAGTTTCTTTGTTATTGAATCATTAATGGACTGTTGATTAATTCTTGCATTTTAAAAAAATAAAATTTAACAAATTAAAAAAATATGGAGCTTTCATTTAGCAATCATAGCTAATAGCTACCAGAAGACAGGTCCTCTATAAATTTGTTCAAGCCTTTTTTGATGTCACTGAAACATACACTCAGAATGGACCTCAAATGTTATGCTGCTGATGCAGGAATTCTGCTGTTAAATATCCTTGATAGGCGGCCCTCCAGCCTCTGCTTAACAGCCTCTAAAGGAGGAAAGTCCAGCACTTCCAAGACAGTCTGTTCCATTGTTCGACATCCAGTATTAGAAGTTCTCTCTAACATTTAGTTGAAATCTCCTTTCTTTTAGATGTACCTGTTGGTTCGGGCCCTACCTTCTGTAGCAATGGAAAATTAATTGTCTTCATCCTTTGTGACAGTCCCTCAAATATTTGAAGATGGCAATCTTGTCTCTTCTGCAGGTTAAACATACTGACTCCCTTCAATCTTTCTTCGTAGGACATGGTTTCCCCTCATTATCTCTGCCACCTGCATCTGGGCATAGCATTTTGTAAATGGAAATTGCTGCACAGAAGAGATCAACTGCAATTGTCATAACAAAATTTGAGATACTGTCAAAAGGTAACTGAGATGCACTATTTAGTCAAACATTTCAAAACTAAACAGGCTTAAATTCCAGGGCAGAAGCTTGTTACAGCACTACTTCCCATACAGACTTGCACAGAAGTCCAAACAGAGCTGCATACCAACATCTTGGGGTAAGACGCTGCATACAGGGCTCTCTTCTCTCCCCCTTAAGCACAGTGACTGAAGTAAAAGAGAAATCAGTAGCTAAAAACCCAGTAACGGCTTAAACGTTTCAGCTTCCTTTGGAGAACTTGAGCTTCCTCTGCTTCAACAGAGAGAAAATCTCTTAGAATAATTCACCTATAACTGTGAAAACAAGCAAATGCAGAGCCAGGAAGATGCTGATAAGGGGCTAGGATTGGCCTGAATGATATTTCAGGGATCCTTAATTGCAAAGGTTCAGGATTCCTTCCAGTTTTTCTGTAAATAAGCCATCAGCATGCAAGCGCCTTATTTCTTAAGGCAAAATGCAGCTGGTGGCAGGTAAAGTGTGGGCCTTGTTCCTTCCCCATAGAAAGCATCAGGGACAGATGTCTTGTAGGCCACCCTGCGAGGACAAGAGCAGGGGACTACCCCATCTGCCATTCTTCCACTTTGCAGGAACAGGGTCTGAAAAGGAGACAGAGAGCTGACTTGGTTCTCTGTATGCACTACAGACACCCTGAGAAATCTGATGAGCAACAGGAAAGTGCTGGCTGTTGATGTGAACCCTCCTCTTATATTTACACATGTGTAATAAATCTTGCATCAGAAATGTCATAATTCTCAAGCAACCACCTTAAGAAAAACAGATCCTGGGTCCCTTGAATCTTCTCAGTGCTTGGAAGAGGGGTACAGAACATTGTTAGTATAAAGACCATGGAGTTCCAAATGAGCACTTTTATGTGATGGAATATATGTAGGAACACATGCTTCACTAATTTCCACCCATTTTCACATGCCCATTATAACCAAACTCGTGTTCCAGTTGATTCTTTCATTGAATAGCCCCATTAATTAACAGGCTGAACAAAAGACTGAGGGCAGTGTCTGCATCTAGAACTTTGGACAGTTGCATCCCAGCTAATATATCTCATCTCAAGGTTATGAATAGATAAACAGACTAGAGATTCCACATCAAAAAGAGAACTTTGCCTGTGAAAGAGCCCTAACTTTACATGCAGAAGATCCCAAACTTAGTATTTGGCAACTGCAAATGAAATCAGTCAAGCAGCAAGGGAAGGGAAAGGCCTCTGACAAGATAAATTACCAATCAGAGTAAGAAACACTGAGCTAGAAGGACCAATGATCTCATGAAGCATATTTTAATATTGCATTTATAAGCTGTCTTTTATCCTCTTGCAAGCAATCCAAGATGGCTTAGACAGTTCTCCACTCTGCTTTTATCCTCACAACGACAGTGCTGTGAGCTAGTTTGAGTGAAAAGTAAGTAACATGCCCAAAGCTACCCAGTGAACTTAATGGCAGACTGGGAACTAGAACCCGGATCTCCCAGGTGCCCAGGCCAAAACTCTAAGCACCACACCAGTTTTCCACATAAGGCAAATTCTTGTTTGGTTATGCAGTACAGTGCAGTATTGTGCCAATTCCCCACACGCCCTGCAGATTTGCTCTACAGATGTCCAATTAACCTCTCTTTCAGGTAAATAAACAGAATAAGCAACCTTTTTGGTCCTGTGGAATACTTGAACAAAAAAAAAGGGGGGGGAATGATTGCATATACCTTTCTAAATTCTCACTATCCTTAACCCAAACTTTCTGGATTCCTTTTTTCCTTCTCCTCTCCAGCTGTTTTTGTATGGAATTTTTGTCCCCAAAGCTACTCTATGGAGAAATCTTCCTCCATTGACTTTGACAGATTTCGGGGGAAAGGGTCCTTGCTGAAAAGCAGGTGAAGGGAGGAAGGGAAGCCTATACCCCACCAAGGACGACCCTGTTTCCCAAAGGATCCATGGTAAGGGTTGCCCCATCTACCTATCTTAACGAAGTCCTGTTCCACAAGCAGTATTCCTTATACTGGTGGAACAATGTTTCTGGATCCAACTGAGTGATTAGAGGCAACTATAATTAGTGAGAGCAAGTTTTAAAGGGTGCAAGTCAAAGACACTGTTTTTTCACTGTTTGGATCTGAAGTTTTATTGTTACATGGGATGGAAAAGAAAATTTTGACCTTTGCTTCTCGAAGCTAGTGATGTTTTCATCTACTGAATTGTTACACCTGATCCCTTAAGTGTTTCAGAAAGGCATCTATGCTGAGATTTAGTCAACAGGCAAACATAGTTAAATACAGACAATCAACCAACAAGCTAAAAGCCAAATGATTAGTCAACTATACATAATTATCTGTTGGCAGTCATAATTAAAACACAGGTTGGCTCTTGGAAAGGTAGGGAGGAGAACCTGAGGCCCTATGCTAGTTGGCCATCTCATCCTTGGAGCGCTGGAATTAAAGAGAGAGCATGCAGGCCTGGACTGTCTTGTTTTTTCATCTGTAACACTAAGAATGTAACATCCATGCATGTTTAGCCAGAAAAAGTCCTACTAAGCTCCAGCATGCTGGCTGGGGGAATTGTACTTTTACTAGCTAAACACATACAGGATTGCACCCTTTGTAAATTTATGGGTGGGACCCAATGCCACACAAGCAAATTTACACTCATGCAAGGAAGCCACCCCTTCCCCTGCTGCCCCGTGGGCTCCTCCCCCCAAATCTGCTGCAGAGGGTCCACCCAGAGAGTTGTTCATTTTTCGTTCTGCTTATGGAAGCTTTATGTTGGTGGGCGACACCAACTGGATTTTACTCAAGGTGTCCTCTATAAAATGATAGAGATGAGGACGATAGACCAACATCATAATAAATGAATTAGCATTTTCTATTTCCTGCCAAGGTAAAGACAGGCAATTAACTGGAGGATATCCAAGCCAGATCATCACTCCAATAAATGGGTATGTTGTTAATTCTCAGCCTCCTAAAACAACAGCACTGTGCTAGGTTGCAATCGTGTGTGGACCAAAATTTTCTAGCTGCTGTAGTATTTGTATTTGTTCCTCCCTTCTCTCAGGAAGCAGCTGAATGAAGGGCATGAAGCAGGCAAACTTCAGGAAGAGCCTCTCCTGTGTAAGCTAAAATTGAAATGAAAAACTTTATGCGAAGGCACCGCCAATCCCTAGTAAAACTTTGATTCAGTGGCACTTCCATAATTCCCAGTGAACTGTGTCTAAACAATTAACACAAGGCTTTCGCAGGGATGTAAATAATAGAGGTAATTATTTAGCTTAAGTGATTTAGCTTAAATCACTATATGGATTTATACTGGTTTCATTGTAAATATTCCTCTTCTGTTTTTGAAACCATGTTTTACTTTAATCAAAGAAAATATTCATCCCTGAAAAAGATAATATCTATTTTCTTTCTTCATAAAGCTTGCTGCCCGTGTCCACCAAGAATTAAATCCCATTTGCCCATCCAGGGAAGGATGTATGACTGTCACCAAGCAGCTGGGTACAAATTACATATTACAAAAAAATGCCATTCACAGATGCTGCTTACAGGAACGGAAAGTAAGAGTACATACAGCTTCTTTTCTGATGCACCCAGATACGACCCATAAACCTCACCAAAACACAAATACCTATTAAACTGGGGTGGGGAGCCCAAGGCTTTCCAGACATTGACTGACTTCAACTCTTACCTTCTCTTATCTACTGGACATGGTAACTAGGGCTGATAAGTGACCAAGTCAGCCAATATCTGCCAGTTCAGACTCCACACCTGAATTAGATATATTGCAACTTATATCTAATAAGTGAGATTTTAATGACCAAAAATTGTATCTAGTTATTAATTTAACATGTCCCATCCATTCCAAAGTATTTACTCTAAGAAGGACAAACAGTTTTTAGATGTAACCTTTTGGAGTGTTTCATTTTGACTGAACTTTTTCTCTTCAATGAGATGTTTGTCACAATCCCACAATCCACTCCAAGAAATGAGGATTCCATGACATCTAGGAGTTCAAAGTGATCCTGGTCTGTAGAGTTCACGGATAGGAGCCTATTCAGCAAGAGACACTAAACCCGGTTTGGTCATCATACCCACCCACAGTTTAAATTGTAGGTTGTTGTGAACAAATATGAGCCCCCAGCCACTCATGCTAAATAATCCAGCAATGCATCACCCCCAAGATGTTTTCTCTTACACATGAACCTAGAATTGTGGGTTGCTGGTGAACACCCCAAACTTTAACATCCATTATTATTTCAGGAGGTCCAGGCTTCCTGGTTTACCTCAATTATTTACGCCCCTGAGAAATCCTTTCCCTAACAGCTCCCTTACCTAGCCTTAGCACAGGTGAAATAAAGCCAGTTCATGGGCCCATGTACTCTTGCAGTATAAACACTTTCTTTCACTGTTCCTCAGCAATTGTTTTCATGGAGTATCATATACATGTTCCCCTGGCTATGCTCTTACCCCAGTGCCTTCCAAACTTACACTGCTGGGTTCTACAGAGCCCAGCTGATACCTCCATTTCCAGTCCACATGCCTAATACTATTCAAGAAAGAGAACAAAGCAATCAGCTTTGGGTTAATCAGTTGTCTGGCCAAGTTCATAAATGTAATCCACTCCCCATTACGGTCCCAACATTCTAACATCACTTTCCCAGTAATTGGGAAAGGCCTCAAAGAAGCTGTGAGACAAAACTACTCTATCATGTATGTGCAAAGTGGTGCTAATGAGCACATCTGAAAACTTTTTTGCTAAAACCCCAGTGGTATCTGATAGGTATAGCAGAGACTGCTGGTGGATCCATTCCTGCTGCCCTCAACAGGAGATTTAGGAGATATGACAAATCTGTAGGGGTTGAGAAGGGAAGTCCTACTGCAGAACTCTAAGCCTACTTACACCATGCAAGATTTAACCTAGAATTCTAGTGTGCAGCAGGGCACAGGAAGTATGGCACCTCATTCTGGGCTTAATCAGCCAAGATATATTCAGCCTGTCTGCAATTTTTGTGTTCCAGGAAGAGAGATTTGAAGGTTGAAGTCATCACCTGTAACCTAGAGTTGCAGCCCCTTTCCCCTAAAACTACACAGGTGGTGGTGAGTATTGCTGCTTCTGATTACACAGAAGTGAAGGAAAGTTACTTTGCACATGCTCAGAAACACTTGTGATCTGATCTACTACTATGTGAAGTGGGTTCCATGTGCCAGATTAATCCCTGGTTTTCTGCTTGCTCCATACATGAAGCCATTTGCCAGTTGCTTCCATATATATTGCATTGCCTACCTTTCTATCAGTAGCCCCAACACTCACTCAATGCTCCCCACACAAGGGGGATCACAAGTCTCAGTGGAAAACCTCGTTGTTTAAAACAGGCTCTTTTTCCTGGGAAGAGTGCTTGGGCATGTACAGACAACACTAAAACTGCCCACCATCACCACAACTGCTGACAACAAGCATCAAGCCAAATGGAACAATAACTGCCCAGAGAACCAAAACAGCCTTGTTTCATGTCACTTACTGTGGGACCTTTTGTCTTCAAGCCAAAGGCAATGACAGAAGGAACATGGGAAATGGACTGCAATTGACAGCTCAACACAGACCATCATTCAGCAGGAGGAAGTGGAGTCGGCAGAGCTTTCAGAGCATTAGCCAAAGTCATCAGCAAGGACTACACCACAGCCTGACCTCTCTTAGAGCTCATACCGACCCCCTGAGTGGCGCTGCTTGCGTGCAGGCGCCCTTTACCCCCAACCACCACTGGTAAGGTCAGAGAGCAGGAAAGCAATAGATCTAGCTGTTAACTGGCAAATCTCGCTGCTAAGAAACTCTCCTGCCATTGCACAGTTTAGATCTAAGAACATAACAGGACCCCAGCTGGAACAAGCCAAAGACCTAGCTAGTCTGGCAGTGCATTTCAACAGTGGCCAACCTAGTATCTCCAGGAAGCTCATACAAGCAGGCCACAAGGAAAACAGTCTTCCTTTAGCATCCAGTGTTCAGAGAAGCATACCAAAAGCATCCAATTTAGCTATTTGCATATAGATACCCATATGAAACTGCATACAGGTAGCAAATGAGCAGACAACCAAAGAGGGGTAGAACTCTCAGGCCATCCCTTCTAAGCCCTCAGCTGGTTAACCGTCTTGCAGGTTACTCATTCCTGTGAGCTTAGGTTGGCTTATATATTTGCCCAACCTACCAAGTTCAACGCTATATTTACTCACATTTCTCTTGACCGTTCTTCGTACTGGCTGAAATGCAAAACCACTGGCTGGCAAAGACCAAAAGAAACTGGGCACTGAGTGAAAAATACAGCACAAGAGAACACGGTTTTGTACTTGCACAAAAAGAACGGGGCAAACAGACTCCTCTACAACAATGCCCACCAAGGATAATCACAGCTGACCGTTTACTCAGTGGTAACTTACTGTGTACACAGACTCGCTTTACCGTAAACCAAAGCATCCAGATCATTTCAAGAACCTCAAGCTCTCTCTAAGGGCTTTACCAGGATCCTGCTTCTCCTGTCTGTGAATAAAATGGGTCAGAGGCAAGGAGCGTGCAAGATAGAGGAGACAAAGTCCAGATTTCAAACCAGCATCCTAGCTTATGTTCCCCTCCTATGCAGAAATTATGCAAAAATAAGTTCCAGCCCCAAAAAGGGAACAAACACATGGCATTAAGCAAGATGTGCTGCTGTTCAAGTTGCCAACATTCACAATTTTTCAGTTTAGAAGTCAAAGCATCAGCTTGGAGCTCTAAACACCTTGAACTACAGAAAACCAACTGTTACCTGAAGATATTTTCTGATCTTGTCAGCATTATTGTATGGGGTCTTCAGAGTACAGGCCCGAAGATCATTCGTGTTCAGCTTTCAAGCTCTGTTGCAGAGTGCTCCATGTTAGGATTGCTCCATAAATTTAATCTAGATCATCTCTATGACAGCAAAAGCCACAATATGAGCAGGAACAAGCAAAGGGAGCCAACACAGGGACTGCCAACAGTAGAAAGAATTACTAATACTAAAGCTATATGTCTGTGAAACAAGGCGAGCTGGCTCTGAGCTGTCACTCCACATTCTTCTCGAGGGACTACCCAGGCTACCTGGGCATCCATACTTCTATGCCCAAAATCAATGCATTTTGTGTTCAGTGATTTACTTGAGCTTATTCTGCAATGCACAGTATCTCCAGACCCCCTTATAGTATCTGGCTAATCCGAATTTTTAACCAAGTGGGTCCAAGTTCATATATACTGTGTCATTAAAGTGTAGATTTATGACAGTACCTGAGCTCACCTCTTTAAAGGATCTGTTGTAAGCAGGTACTGGAAAGAACTCATTTCTGTAGCATCAAGGTGCTACTCATCTTGCACCTACAGAAGCTCCTGAAAGCATCCCGCTGAAGTAGGGTTCTAAAGTAGGCCCTGCAAAAGAAACCAGCATGGTCCCAACAGCTATGCACTACAGCCTGCCAGGGGCTTGAGAGGGCTCCTGCATCCTCAGTTCCCAAACATGCAGCAATAGAAGAGGCTTAATTGAGTCCCAGATGGGCCCCTATAGCTATCACACTGTGTTTGACTCACCGGGCTGCAAGCCATGCAGGCTAACTCTACAGATCCAAGACAAACTGATGCCCAGGGGCCAATTCCTAGGGCTCTCCACATGGCCCAAACCTAGAAGGCCTGCCCCACCTGCCGCAGGAGGCTGCAGCTGCATGCTCTCCCAAAGCTCGCCTGCAGCTGTTCAACAGTCTCTTGCACCATCGCCCAAGACACTGAGCAGAATATCCTACACAGCGCTGGACTGTAGCTTCCCACCCAAGAGCTGATTCCTTCATTTATTCTTCTTAGCCAGACTGCCTATAAGCTGCGGCAAAGATGTAAAGTGCTCCAGTGATACACCCAGTGGCACAACCAGAGCAAGCTGGACAGCTGAGGGGAAAACAGAGCCTTGTTCAATTTGGTCCCAGTGACAAAACAGCTGTTGCGGACTTCATTTCACACCACCAGCTTGGGGGAAGGCAAGACCAGCTGTTCAGTAGCTTCTCAAATGGCGGCAGTATATGGAGAGGCCCAGCATCATACAGCATATTTGCCCCAAAGTATCGCAGCCTAAATAGCTTACTCTATAGGGAAAAGAAGTGAAAAAGCCAGCTTTCAGAGGGTACCCAGCCCATGCCCTTTTCACATCACCCTCACCCAGAACATGCTAACTGGCAGCCATAGGAACTTGTCTGTGGGCAGGATGTATGCTAAAGGGCAGAAGCAAATCTAGACCAAATTTGGGGGGTTGGTATGGAATTAGCTAATGAGGGGTACAGCCCATGCTGCACTCACCGCTTAAAGGTCCGCAGACCTTTCTGGCATCTGTAACGCCAAGTGCTTTCCATCAACTCCTATTTATGCCACGATGCATCGTCTCTTAGAAAAAGAACCTCTTAGCTTGCCACACTTACTCCTACCACTGGGAACATCCAAACTAGAATGCTAAAACATGCTCAAGAACTTCAGGATATGGAGGCCAGTCTAGGAACAGGGGAACCCCTCACTTGATTTGGACACAGCTGCAGAATTCGATTTAATAAACCAAGATGCTTGTGCTTAACACCCTCTCTGGATTCAGCATTCTTCAGCTGAAGGCTTTCTGAATTAATGGATCATATCGTTTCCCACTGACTGGGAAGTATTACAAGGGTCAGAACTAACCAAGACCTTAAGCCACTTTAAATCATGGTTTAAGAGCCTGGTTTCTTCCAGGCCTTGTAATTAATTTACTTAATTTAACCCAACAAGACTTCAGTCACAGGACACCAAGAAAGGAAAGGGTGGAGCGTGCACACATGGCTGATACATACCTTGGCTCTCATGTCTTAATCAGGTCATGGCAATGAACTGAGATAATACACCAGTGTTAATTATCTACACTGGCTTGCTACAATTCAAAAAGTATCGGAACCACACCTGCTTCTGGTCATTAGCTTGGACATTCAGTAGAAACTCTCCTCTGGATAAACCCAGCCCCAGAAATGAAACAGGTAGCAACCAGGAATAGTCTTATCTATGTTGGTGTCTCATTTATGAAACATTCAAAATCATGCAACCATTGAGCTGCAGGTTGATCTGCAGGGCTGACCTGCCTCTATTTAAACGCCTCCAGTGAGGAAGAGCCCATCATTCCTCCAGATGATTGGTTGCATTGTCAAACTGTTCAAGAAGTTACTACTAGTGTTCAACTAACACTGCCCCTCCTGCAATGTAACCTCATTGACTAACTCCTACCCGCTAAAACAGCAGTGAACAAGTCTTGTCCATGTGGCACCTACTTTTACCGATTCAGGCAGCAGGTGAAGACTTATCCTCTCACACTTCTAGTTCTTAAAAAACCACACATACAATTATTCTTTATTCCTGCTGGTTTTATCTTAGCAGTGTTCTTCACTTGGGTGCTTTTTTTCTTTAAAATTAAAATGATATTGAGCTGGATCTAAAAGCATGCTTAGAACAGACTCACTAAAATCAGGAGAGCTCTTTTCAATGAAACACTAGCATTAGTTGCATTTGGGGTTATTTTTGACCCCAAAGTGTCTCAGGCATGAAGAAAGTTGCTTATGAAAAGCCTTTGTTTTAGCTGAATTTTCCTCTCGGGCGGTTTCAATCAAAGTAAGAATGACTTTCAGCTATCAGCAAGTATATGTAATTTCAATGCAAAATGAGAAATCTGTGTAACAATGCTTGCTCTGCACAATAGTTTGGCCTAGTAATTCTGTTTGCTGGAAGTTTTAGCTAAGAATCTTAACTTTAGCAAGAGACTATGATGATCTGTACTGAATGTATTTTGCTCCTTTGTTTGGGGTATAAAAGTACACTCATGCAACTATTTCAATTGGCTGCTTTAAAATAAATAATCAAATAATCAAGCCTGCAGTTTTTTAATGTCTATGAAACTGTTCTGTAATGCTTATAATAACTAGCCAACCAGGCAAACTCTCCCCCTGGCACTTGCTACTTTTGGTGCTTCAAAGGAAAACCGTTCAACAAAACTTTTAAGTAAAGACATAAAACGCAAGTTGACTATTATATACACCAGCCCCAGAAAAAGCATTATCATAGAAAGGATCTCGTACAAGGATGCTGAACTTCAGGAAGATTAAAAATGGACTGAGGAAAAAAAATACACAGAGCAAAATCTAGCATCAGGCAAGCAAATGCCCATTTATGCCAGAGGACTTTCTCGTCCCCCACTGCAGCCCCTCCAAATCTTCTGAGGCGGCTCCAAACCTGGAATTTGAGGGCACGCAGAGGAGTTGTCACTCACACACACCATTTTCCTGACAGAAACAATTCTGTTGGAGGACTTCATTGGATACCATCCATATATTTATTTCATGGAGGGTACCTGGCGTAAAGCTGTGGCTGAAACAACCTGAACAGAGTGCGCTGCCTCAGGCAAAGCTGTTAACTGCAGCTCACCAAGACATATTACAGGAGCATTACCACTCACCTGTTTTCAGGGTTGCTGTAAAGATTATGAATAACATAATGTATGTGAAGTTCTTTGAGGCCTATAAATTGCAATTTAAATGCTAATTGGAGAGCTCAGCTATAGCAGTGAGAAATTGGTCTTAGCCCTATGAAACCTGGAGCCCAGTCTCTGCTCTGCCAGCCAAGAAGCAAGTTGCCTAACCTACTACACTGGGTTGTTATCAAGATAAATCAGGGCAGGGCAGAAAAAAAAAAGACGACACCATTCCGAGTTCCTTGGAAGAAAGATGGCATTATGCCAGGATAAGGAACCAGTGTTCCTCCACATGTTGGATTATAACTCCCATCATCCCTGACTATTGGCCATACTGGTGAGGACCAAGAATGCCACAACACCAAAAGGACCACAGGCTTCCCATCCCCAATTTTAAAAAAATGAAAGGGGATTACTACTATTCTACTACTTTTAATCGCCGCACAAAGCCTCTAGGTATAGGCAAGCCAGTGTGTTGTGCTGATTAGCGTGCTGGACTGGGGACTCAAGAGATCTGGTTTTAGTCCCCACTCAACCATGAAACTCACTGGGGTGACTTTGGGCCAGTCACAGACTCTCAGACTAGCCTACTCTACAGGGTTGTTGTTGTGATGAAAAATGGTGCTGTAACCTGCCTTGAATTTTCCCTAAGTGAAGAAAGGCAGGGCATAAATCCAATGTAATAATAATAGGAAAGTGTAAATCTTTGTCAAGCCAAGAAAGGTGACTTAAAGAGACATCAACAGAAACAGCCCTGGAGCAGTCAGCAAAGAAGAAGCATGGAAATACAGAAAAGTCTGGATTATGTCTGTGGCATTATACAAGGTATAGAGGCCGTATCAGAAGGCGAATTCAGTAATGTGAAATTCAGCTATCTATCAAGAATGGTTTGTATGGAGGCCGTGTCTTTCACTTATTTCTTCTTCATTATTTATTTTAAATTTGCATGCAAATGTCTAAAAGTGAGGTGGGGAAGAGAAATAGCTGGTGGGGGGAGAATGGGGGGAGAATGGGGATGCATCAGATCACAAAACCATAAAGCAACAAGGGTATTAATTGCTGGGAGGTAAGGAAAGGACGGGGTCTTGCTTTGGTATAACCAGCTGACCACTGATGGAACCGGATGCGCAACAAGATGGGTCCTTGGCAGGGCTCTTCCATCCTGAAACTATATTCATGCAAGTGAGAGGGAGACGCACAGACACATGGGCTGCGACACTTATTCACAGATTTTAGGTAGAAATACCACTCCTTTTATGATTTGTCATTCCTTCCTGCGCAGCCACTATCAGATCAGGAGACATGTGCCAGTTAAGTTAGGACACACCTACAAGACAAACATAAGACTAGCTTGAAAACTGATTCAGCTCTCCTTGGAAAATGTAGCACTGGAAGCATGATGACCCATCTGTTAGCAAACCCCAGCTCCATCAGAGAAGCACAGTTCCCTGCGGGTAAACGTAAACATTAAGCCACTGCAAAACCAATTTAGGCTAGATAATAGGTTGCTAAACAGGACACCCATTACTATGTTAAGTAGCAGTACATGGATAATCCATCCACCCTCTTCTCCAGCCTTCCTCATTCAGGCTAGTGGATGTTGTGAGCTGATCCAACACATCTGAAGGACACCAGGTTGGTGTGTGCTGGGATCTGTTCCATCAGCATTGCTACTCTCCACCAGGTTAACTACTCAGCCACATCTTTCTGCTCTGTGTAAGCAACCCAAAACCAAAGGGCCCATATGGAGGTTGTCACAAACTTCCCCTGCAGAACTGTTGAACTGTTGAATCCTGGGCCTATCACTTCAGGGAAATAATTCTGTAAGTAAGAAGTCAATCTTTCACTCTGAGCAGAATCTAGCATTAGTGGAAAACAGCAACGATGCTAAGAAGTCACTTTGGAAATTTTGGAACAGAAATAGGATTATTTCAGTGTATTGCTGTTAGAGAGGTTTCTTGAATGTGTTTTAACTTTATGTATTAGCAGAGAAGCAGAGATTCTCATTAATAGAAAAATGAGAAGTAGGAGCAGCTTAGAAACACTTCTGCATTCATACAGTACATACAGCATTAGACAACAGGGTGAGCTGAAAATCAAAAACCCAGTGATCAGTTCAGTGTAAAACACCAGTGAACTGGTGATAAGGCCTCCCCCCCACCCCCACCTCCACCTTGACTCAAGGAGCTGCATGGTCTCTCTCCTTTCATTTTTCCAACCAGGCATCAGGTCTTAGGCATTAGCTCATTTTCTTCTATTAGGCTGCAAACAACAAACCCAAGAACCAGCTCTAGTAACATGCTCTATCACATGTGCCTTATGCCATTCATCCTCAGGACACTGGTTGTCACAAACCACCATAGCATCACCTCCGGCCCAACTTTTCCTCTTGGCACAAAACACATCATTAAGTGTATGGCCCCCACACCAATAAATCCATAAAAAAGGAACTGGAGCACCCCAGATCAGACACACACATCTCTAAGACAACATCCTCTGCAATAGTATATAGCATCCCATCAGGTCTCTGGCCATTCCTGGCATCCAGACACTGTCGTCGTGGAGTGCACACCTCCAGCTCCTTAATTATTAGCTAATATTGACACACGAACATACCTGACAAGGTGTTGCACCCAAACAAAGCACTGGGCCAGACTCAACTCTATGCCAGAAGATGCAAAAGAAATTACTGATATTAATGGCTCTTGAATGTTGATATAGCAAAGGAAATTTAGGGTGCAATCCAATGTGGCTATACATAAGCTTCCCAACTTGGACTGTAAGCATCCTATGCAGGATGTGAGGAACATGGAGGCAATCTCCCTGCAGATCAGAAGGAAGGAGGGTGGAGCACCTTAAGGATACATCATATCCTTGCAGAACCAGTCTCCCCCCCCCCCCCCATGCCCTCTTTATTCCTTCTCTAAGGTCATTCCTACAACTTCAGGGAAGCAGCCAGCACTCGTTCCCACACCAGCTGCAAGGTGGGGGAAGAGGGGGATCCAAGAACAGATTCACAACTCAAAGACAGTATTAATTTTCTAACCCCCGAGCTGGGAATCCAAATAGTTCTGTGACCTTCTAGACACTGTTAGGAGCCATGGGATTGTTCCTTTAGGGGATTTACTTTAGGATCAAAGACAGCTTTTCATGATTCTTGTGCTGATAACAGAGACACAAATGACCCTAACTGTTTAAATGCTCAAAGAGCTAATTTTTAAGAGATCCATTTGAGCCTGTAGAAGGCTGGTTTTGCAATGTCAAGTGAATGTTACTTTCCAGTCATTTTAAAAAACTGAAAATGAAAAAACAATGCATTAAGCTGAATACTGCAATATTCAGGTATTTGGTATTTATTCCTGCGCTAGTCCTCTGTTCTCTAAAAAAAAAATCTTTGCAGTCCAATCTTATTTTTATTAGCCTATAAAGGCAGAGAAGGGGTCAGAGAATATTAACAAGTGGAAAGTTTTGTACCATCATTTAAGTCTGGTGATGACACCTCAAACTTTATAGCATCTTTACAGAGGAAAGATGTCAATTCTGATGGGCTCAACACACCAAGGGAGTTTCAGGGTTCCTTAAAGACTAACCAAAGTTTTGTGCAATAATAGTATGTCTCTCTCAGTGTAATTACATAAAAAGGTAATTACAGAAGTCAATACACACTTACCTGAAAGGAAGTCCCACTGAAAGCTGTGGGACTTTCATCTATACACACACATACACACAACTGCAATGTAACCTGCCAAAGCAAAATAGCCTCAAGAAGGGGCCCCAACACTGAATCAAGGGCAAGTCTTCACTCATAGCACAGTCTAAGGCACATTTACTCAGAGGTAAACCTCAAAGCATTCAATGGTGCTTACTCCTTAGCCCGTTCAGGATCGTTGCCTCAGTTCCCTGCAGTCATGCTGCAATTCTGCGTCCTCTTTCCTGGGAGAAAGGGCCCTTAAAAAAGCAGACCTCAATGAACCAGTATGAGGTTGTGCCTTTTCTCTTGTCAACCTGTTGCCTTCAGCAGAAAGCCTAGCAGTTTCAGTGTTTAAGGAACCCACTCCTGGAACTTCGGAGCTTGTCACTTGCACTCACTAATTCGCTACTGAGAAGCAAACATACCCGGCAAGCCAGCGATGCATGTCGCCTTCCCAACAAACGAGTCCCACTTAACTCCATGGAATTTATATCTACTGCTGCCTGCAAGTTTCTGCACTTACAAGAGAGAAAGGGGAGGAGTAAACTCTATCACACAGACCTACTTTCTCCTCGGGATGCGACAGCGGATGCGCCTCAGGCTAGAATAAACTCCGACCTATACGTAACTCGTTCTGGAAAAAACTGAGATTAACCCGTGTTTCCTCTTTATGATACTTATTTTTAAGGGTCCAGCTAACTAAGGGGGCTGCCTCGTGCTAAATGCGGTCCACAGTGGGGCGTGCCTTTCCGGTGTGGGAGCGTGGGCTGAGTAGCCCGTCTCCCCTTCCGGTATCAACGTCCCGATCGCGAAGCTGAGTAGCCACAAGACACGCCGGGCGAGGACCGGCAGGCAGCAACTTCTGCCCGGAGCGTCCGGCCACTCTGATGAACACATGCAGTGAGAAGGGTACCTCTGAGCATGTCAAGGGCGCTCTCCCTTCCCACAGTGTCTCTCGGGCACACAGAGTGAGGGGTACACGGGCAGCCTGGAGAGCCGGCGCCGTTCCCGTGCTCATTTCCTCTCTAAACGCTCCGGCCAATTAGGATCTGCCGACCCACCAGAAATACCGCCTTCACCGGGGTCCCCCGAGGGGGTCGCCTCACGTTGGCGGCCGCCCTCTCTCCCTTCTCTAGCTCTTCGCCCTCGCCAGCCGGCGGTACCTTCTTCATGATACCCGTCTTCCTCTTGCTGAACGTGGTGTAGCGCCGCAGCTTGTTGTCGATGAATTCCATCTTGATCTTGACGCGCCCGCGGGTCTTCTTGCCGGGCTTGGCGCCGCTCACCGAGCCGCTCACGCCGCCGTAACCCGCTGCCGCGGCCGCCGCGGCCGCCGCCTCCGGGCCCGTCACCACCCCCAGTTCCATGTCACCCAAAGTCCGCTTCAGGCCGCGCCGGTCGCCCACCAACTCTTCGTCTTCGGCCGAGTCAGACTCGCCTTCGCTGGCGCTGGCCGCCGCCGTACCGACGTCCCGGTCCCGCTCGAAGCGGCCCCCGACCGTCGCCGGCTGCCCGCTAGGCGGGCCCGTCCCATTGCCGGGGCCCCGGACTGCTGCAGAGCCGCCGCTGCTGCCGCCGTTCGCCCCTCGGGGGAGCCCGGCGCCTGGTCGGCCGGAGGACGTCCGCGCCATGCCCATGACCGAACTGCGGGGCAGAGCGGCAGCGCCGTTCCCGGCCCCTGCCTGGCTGGGTAACATGGTGGTGGTGGTGGTGTTAGTGCCGCCGCCGCCGCCTTCCAAGTGCGAGAAGGACTAATGCGTCGGGTCAGGCCGGCGCTGCCATGGGCCCAGCGCCGGCTGCTCCGGCCCGGCCCCCTTCACGCTCACTAGCTCTCTGCCCAGCTGCCGCCGCCGCCCGCCTTCCTCCTCGCTTGCTCACGCTAGAATCAGGGCCCGCGCCGGCCCGGGGCGCCCACCGCCCTCCTCCCCCTCCTTGCTACCTTCCCCCCCATATAAAGCGATACAATGTTGCCTTTTATGGCGAGGACGCTCCTTATATGGTGAGAGCCGGCGCTTTGCATCTATTGGCCACCCCCTAGCAGCGCTCGCACGCTGTTGGCTGGGGAGGAACGAACTCTGCTTCCCGTTGGCCGGAGGGAGAAGAGCTTATTTGCATACATTCCAAAAGAGCTGCGTTCGTTGCTACGTCACCCGGAGGCGCTGTTCTTAAAGGGATAGAGCCCTCCTCCGAAGGAGTAGTCTGTAAATATATACTGAAGGAGAGAGAAAAGGAGCGCGGATTAAGAAAACAGTGGTAGATATATCCGCGGGGCCAAGAGCGGAGCGGTTGGCAGACCGATGGCTATGAAATCCGTATCCCACGCTCACACTGCGGTTAGGGATTGGTTTATTTTACTCCCGAGTAAGCGTGCACCGAACTGAGACGGGAAGACTTGAGTGCGGCCCGATGGCTACGGGGGGAAGCAGTGTTGCACCCCCATCAATTCAGAGCTGCAGCCAAGGACATGAAGGAGCTGAAGAGCGAAGAAATAAGCGCGGGAGTTGGAGGAAAACTAACCCCGCAAGCGGAAGGCTCAGAGCCCCGCCTCATCCCATTCCCGTAACTAAGCCCGCCCCAGCCCCTGGGTAAGACGGACAAGATCGCTCCGCCGCCTCACTCTTCCTCGCCTCGGGAAGAGCCTACCCCAACTCAGTCCCCTTCAGATAGGGCATGTTTCAAATCATCCCGTGGCAACATAACCGTGGGGGATGCAGGGAGTTGTAGTCCAATACATCTGGAAGACACCAGTTTGAGGACGGGCTACCTTGCAGGATCGAAAAGAACTTGTCATGGGGGGGGGGATTTCCGTTCACACCTACCTAGCACTGAGTCGGAATGGACACTAGGACGTGTTCAGAAAAGTTTCTGTAGCTTCCATAGACTCTCTTACGGGGAGACCAATTCGGACACACACACACACCCTTTCCACCGCAAACTTGCCAGGGAACTAGTTTAGCGCACGACACGGGGTAGAAGTGATGCCGTTGGAGGTTTGTAAGTAGCCAAGCCTCGCCCGAATCGTCAAAGTACCTTTTCCAGTTTTCCCGCACGAGGAGCAAAAAAGAAAAGTGTTCGAGGTCAGAATCTTGCCCAAAACCATAAAGGTCGAAAACAGGAGCAGCAGCTGTGGTTTCCAAGAGCCCCCAACCCATATCAATATTTAACACAAATATAAACAAATATTTAAAATAGCCAATCAGCAGGGGAAAGTACTGCAAAACTGTTTACTTTCCTAGCTACTCCTGAAAATGGGGATCATCTTTGCGTTGGGAAATGTCAGCACTGCATCCCCAAAACAAAGATTAGAAATCTCAGACTCCAGTTCCCAGACATGACAGTTAAAAGTCCTGTTCGACTAAGGTAGTGCCCTTTGTTTCTCCATCAGGTCTTATCAAAATCTCTTTACGGCTGATACCCTTTTAAACTTGCCAGTCTAGGATTCACCAGAGGAAAAACTGTGAGCCAGCAAAAGTTTCCTTTTGACTGCAGCATAACCCATAGCACTACATATGTTGTTGTGTGCAGTCCAGTCTACTCCACTCCAGCTTCAATCCTGCGAACGAAAGCCCCCCAGATGTCCTGTTCATGACACCCCTGCTTAGCCGTTCTCAATTCAGGGCTGTGGCTTCCTTGATGGGGTCAACAAACTCCTAGTCACTGAGTGGGGAGTGGGAGCGGGCACTTATTGAGGGGGCTGGGTGACGCTGCCCCCACCAGGCCCCCACCGGCCAGATGTCACCAGGCCGAGCAGCCTCACCCTGCCGCCATTCCCTTCTCCGGTCGTGCAGTGTAGGGGTGCCGGGGGAAGGGGAAGCCGTGCTTCCATGCTGCTCAGGGTGTTGCCACGGATGGCTCAGAGCGGGCTGGGCAGACAGGAGCTGCTGTGTTTTTCCCTAGAACCCAAAATCCACTAACAAGAACCAGGTGCACAGCTGTGGCTCAGGCAGGTCAGCATTCACGAAGGGTTAAGCAGCAAGGTGTCTCTGAACAGAAATTTGTGATCAGGACCAGAAATCGTCTCACAGGTCCTTTCACACAAACTCCTGGTTCCCCCCGATAATTCTTTTTAGCAACTTCATGTTGGGAGAAACAGGATTTTAGCTGCAACTGTTGTTAAAAAGTTGTGAACCTGAAACTCTTGCTGCTCTGCTGGTAGATCCTGATCTACCCACCCCACCAGTCAGGAAGCTAGGCAAGGACTCTTTTAGCTCATTCAGGTGCCTCGTTTGCACCAGATACAGCGGTACCTTGGCTCATGAACGTCTCAGTTCATGACCAAATTGGGTCGCAAACAGAAGTTTCAGAAAAATTTTGCCTCAGTTCCCAAACTCTGCGTTGGGTGACAACCACGATTGCAGCCATGTTGCGGCACAAACGCAATGGATGGCGGCCATCTCCCCTGCATGAGTGCGATCACGGCCGTCTCCCCCCTCCCCAAGCACAATTGCTTCGCATGATCATTGTTTGGACTCTCCCTCCAAACAATAACCTCCCCACGCCTAGGTTAGTGTTCTCTACTGTACTGTACTTTTTTGTTGTTCTTTGTTACTTTTTTTCAAATTTTTGTGATTAAAAAAATATTTACAGAATGGATTAATCTTATTTACCTTGAACCTTATGGAGGGATTTGCCTTGGCTCACGATCAATTCAGGTCATGACCAGAATCATGGAATGGATTAAGTTTGTGAGCCGAGGTGCCACTGTACATCAAGGTCCACCATGTTCTTAATGCGCCTGCCTGCTTGGATGATAGAACCTTTCAGAGATTTAACGAAGGGTGTTGAAACTCTGGCAGTGCAAGGGCCTAATTCAGTTTGAAGACACTCATGGGCCCACATCCGGGCAGTGGGCAGGGCTGAAGGGAAAAGGGGGTGGGCCAAGATGCTAACAATGCCAGCATATTTTAGCTTGAAGCTCTTGCTAAACCACAGAGCAGGCTTTTTGACCTTTTAGAATAGGAAACAAAATGTGCAAGAGCAAGGAAACTATGAAACCATCAGTGGCCAAGGAAAGGGAGTCTGGGGACCAGATTGGGTCCCCTGGCCTGAGGTTCAGTGCCCCAATTTAGGTAATAGTGGGGACAGCAGGCAAAGCCAAATCCTGGGCTTGTTGGAGCTTCACACCCATCAGATGCAGGGCAGCAGGCATTTCATGAAGTTAAACCTATAGGAAGGGAGACATCATTGCAGTCCATCAATCAGCTGGGCGGTGGGGGACTGAGCAACCTACAGATGGATCAGGTAGAGGGATCTGGGGAAAGACATGCTTGAGTTTGCAGGGGGAAAGCTTTCCTGTTTTCCTTTCATGGAGGTGCAGGCCCCTGAACTGAATTTCCTTTCAACGTCATCCTTTACAAGTCAAAGGAGAGCCCTTCCAGCCTTGGCTCCTGGTAACAAAAGCAACAGTAATGATGGGCTGCCCTTTTACACAACAGTTAAAAATGCCAAGGATTTAGTTTCATATTTGCTAAAATAGCTACAGCTCCTGCTTTTCCAACACAACAAATCGAGGCATTCACATTAGCCAACACCAAGATTTATGAGCAATCATAAAATGAGCTAAACACAACAAAAGCTAAACAAGACACAGCAACTAATTGCAAGGCATCTTCATATTTGGCAGGAGGGTCAGGAGGCAGGCAAGCACATAAGCCTCTGGTATAGAAATGCTTTGGTCTGCCATCTAAAGGCCATGAGGAAATGGGCCAGTGTGGCCTTCCTGGGCAAGCAGCTTCCAGGATGGAAAGGTCAGCTTCATTCCTTCCCACTATCTCTCATGGTGGAGGGACATGAAGCAGAGATTTCCCTGGAGATCGCAGATTCTCCTGAAGACCAAGAAAAGATGGTCCTTCAAGTAGCCCAGTCCCACATTTTTAGGGTTCTCCCCAGTCTTTGAAGTCCTCATGAATCATTCAACTAATATTCAAAGCCAAGCAGGAGGTGGTTGGAGCCACTGGCAGCAGGCTATCCTGCTGTCCTCCCAGGGAGGCCCTTCCCCGGCCTGCCATTGGCCTGGCTGCTCTGCTGTCACAGGCAAGGGCTGAGTGAAGGCTCAGGAGGCACAGGCCAACTGCAGCCCCCGAAACAAAAGGAGCCCTTTATTTTGTGCCAGTCTGCCCAGCGTGTCAAGGATGATTTCCCTCCTCATGGGCTTCACGCACTAGTCCAGAACTCCTTGTGGCTGCACAGCCAGCATGAACAGCATCCTGCAAGGTGCGCAGCAACTCCTCTTTTCCACAGCACCAGCCGCCATGTGCAGGCACCTTATCAAGCCCTGAGGGACTCCGGGCTGGCTCTTCCGTGAGGTGGAGTGGATCCAAGCAGCAGGAGGTTTCGTGGCGCCAGGACTGCTGCCATTCACACTACCTGCTCCACGCGGCACTCTAGCAAACCCTGCTAGTCGTTCTCCCACCGCAGCATTTTCTGGTAAAATCCTCTGCAAGCACCACCCCACCCGTCCCTCATTTTGGGGACCTCTCATGGGCTGTGCTATGGCTGCCCCAAAGACAGAGAGGCCAGCACAGCTCCCTGGAGAGCCCAAGCCAAAAGGCTTGTCGGGAGGAGTCCTTCCCCAGCCTGTTGATCTCCAAATAGGTTTGACTTTAACAGGCATTAGTCATCAGTTGGTTTAACCATTGGCCAAGCAGTCTGGGGATGATGGGAGCTGTAGTTCATCGCAGAGAGGAGATTCCAGGTTGTGGGAGGCTGCTTTCCATGGAAACAAAGCTCTCTTGCTACCTGCTACTTCTAACAATTCAAGTGTTGTTCTGAAGAATACATTTATTATGTAATTATAAATTGTGAGCCAGGCATCTTCTGCAGAGCCTACGTGCATGATCTGGGATCCAAGCGCCACCTTAGACTTAGCAACAGCAAATGTGATTTGCAAAGAGCCCGGTATTTTTTGCAAAGCGGAGCCCTTTAATCTAGGGCATCCACTCTGCAAAGTCCGCCGTGGTCCAGCCGCAACGCTTGCCGTAAGAAAGCAAAGCAAAACGGCAGTGTCACAATATGAAAACTCCGCTCATTTTGCTAGGGAATTGCGATGGACTACAATGTGCTTGTTTACCGAGCACATTAACCTTTCAGAGCACATCAAATTATCAAGAAGAGCAGGAAATGCCACAGCCGGCAATCCTGGTTCCAGCAAATCCAAGTGAAGCATGCAGCGACGGGAGGTGGTTAGCCCTACAGTCAAGACACCATCCCCTCCAAGCTAGAAAGATGAAGAGCTGCACGTATTGGCCAGTTCAAGATAAGAACCCCGAAGAAAGCAGTACAGGACTTGCAAGTAGACCAGTTTAAGTGTTCTGGGACAACCTAAGTTCAAGAAACCCATAATTGTTTTCTTGCCCATATTTTTAAGGGTGCAATGGTTCGCATTTTAGAGAGAAATACATCCTTCAGCTGACCTCACCAGCTGTTTGGTGTTGTACGACTTCCTTCTGCCTAAATATACCTAGGACTGCACCCTAAGGTGCATTTAATCAACTGGAGGGAATACTGGGAATGCTTTGCTCCATCAGACCAAGGGTCCATCTTTTTCCTCATTCCATCAGAGCAGGAGGAAATGAATCATCCTGACTTTATCCCCTGTATCTTATCATTATAGATAGAGACAAGATGCTCCTGTGCATGGAGTCTCTGTCGAAACTACCATGATCAAGAGCCATCAGGAAGCGCCTTCCTGCCATTGAAATGGACGGATGAAAACAAGTCACGCACCCAGGCAAAGCTCCTCTGAACTGTGCTGCCCTTTGTGTGCACCCGTCCTGCCTCTGAGAACATTTGTGTATTGCGTATTGTCTCACTCTTCCTCCCAAGAGCATCCTGCTCTCCTTTACCCTCAGAACCATCATGGGCTAGGCAAGGACAGTATGAAGGGAAGGAGCAAGGAAGAGGGCAGGAGACGCATCCAAAGTTACCTACCAAGCTTGATGGCAAAAGGGGATTGCAGCTCAGATCTCCCTGTGCTAGGCAAACACCATTAGCTACTAAATTCCATCGGCTTTCCAATGCAAAGAGGTATGACTTCAGCAATTTCACAGATATTAGAATAAATAGATGGGAGAAAAGTACTAATTCCTGCAGGGGCATTCACCTTTGGAGCCATGATAAATAGAAACCTTTGGCAAGCTTCCATTAAGTTCTCTCCTCATCTTGAGTCGAGCTTGACCTGCAAATTGAAATTTGCTCCAAGGTTTTAAATCAGTGGTGCGTAACCATTAGCTCCTGTGTCAGACCACCCATGACGCTTTGTATGTGCTGCAAAAGGCCATTGGTGGTGTCTCTGAGTTTGCCACAGAAGCATCTATGTTTGTGGCTAGTACTCCTGTGAAATACCAGCTCGGCCCAAAGGGGTGGGACTAAGAAAGTGCGGGGTTAGGAGTAAGAAATTTTGAATCAAAACGAGCGGGAGAGCTGAAGATGCTGGAGCTTCTGCTGCCACTTAGAGCACTAAGGCCCTTGCCGATTTGCTTTCGGTACAATTCCTACGTGTTTGCGTTGGAGGGGGTGAATCCACACAGTGAATTCAAGTACATGCAATTGAACTGGTATTTTATTCCAGGGTTTAGCACATTCTGCAAGTGGAGCTGATTCTCCTGTGTTATGGATACTCAACCCAGTTGAGGAAGACCTCTTGGATTTTTGTTTGCATTAGAATTCAAAAGGACACTTGAACTTTGCAATTCTGCAACCAACTTCTGTATTAGAGCTGTTCCCAAGGTCTTAGAAACAAGAACGGGGCCTCCCAGGCCATCTAGTCTGACCCGACTCCAGCCAGCTCCACTCATGTGATTGTCCAATCTTTCTTGCACACCCTCACTGACGGGGCTTCCACCACCTCCCTTGGAAGCCCATTCCCTATCCTAGGGGTCCTAACCATCAAGAACTACTTCCTGCCATCCAACCTTGAGCTTTGCTCCATTGGAACGTGTCTTGGGTACACAAGCTGTAGCATTTGGTTGTTGTTATAATTGTTTTGTGTTGTCCGTTATTTAATTGTGACTAAGAACATATTTATTTTGTGAAATTGTCTTTGCAATGTTCATCAAGAGATCTCTAAGTAAACCAATAGCCCTGTAGAACTGCTAAGTGTTACACCTGGCCTAACAAAAGCCCCAAAAGTTGCCTCCTTGAGAAGCCTGTGATCAGCGTTGCAGATGGATAGGCTGCTCCTCTACAGGTGTGCCCCCAAGGCACAGGTGGTGGGCTTGTGAGCTCACAGGAATGCCCTGCTCTCCACCTGATGCAGTGAGGCTCTGGGATGCCTGTTTTGTGATCAAGGGTTGGACCGTCCACTGCCCACTGGGAGACTGGTACATGGCTAGTTTGTGGTTTCCAGGTACACAACATTAGAGGACATATAACAGCCAGCCCCACATACTCCGGGAAGTATGGTTCTAATATATAGATCATGAGTGCAATGGAGGTGATGAATATGGATATTCCAGTCTACTCAGGGGAAAGGTTTTTGGACAGAATCTTTACTACCACAGTAAATGACAAACATGGCCTTATTTAGCTTGCTCTGCAAAAGTTGTCTCTTCCCCTTTGGCCCATGCCCACAAATCGCAGATCCTGATTCACCGAAAACCTGGCCTCCCGCCCTGTAACTCAAAACTATGCTTGCCGGCCTGACATTAACAGCACTTGGAACTATTTTATGGGGTGGGCGATTGTAGATTTCTAAGATGCAGCAAGTTCTTTCTAAAATTATGGCAGGAGAAGATGGCAGGGCTTAGCAGTTAGGAGAAGTGCTAGACGGAATTATCTGGAAAGAAACAAAATGTGTTTTTTGCTTTGTTCTCTTTTACAGAGAGAGAGAGAGAGAGAGCTTGCGATATTTCACATTTCAAAATATTTCCCTTGAAACCTGCTGGAGAGTCTGCCCTTCCTCCACACTGCCGCCGGCTTGTTCATCAGTTTCTTGCTCTGGTGGGGTGATAGAAGTGGTCGTGGATGCCATGGCGTCCTTGTTCACCAGCCGGTGGCAGCATCCCAAGAAAGTGAAAGCAGGTGCAGTTGTGCTGAGACACAGAGGCGCTGAGCAGGAAGGGTGGACTCACTCAGGATCTCTTGCCCAAGTCCGGAGCCAGGACTGGATAGGTCTCCCGAATGTGGGCACGCTCCCAACCCCAGCAAGCCACGAAAGCCCTCAGCCTCCCCAATTCTTACTTGAATTTTGTGCTCAGATCTAATGAGATCTGAAGATCTGGTTCCCACAGCAACCGTCAAGAGCTCCAGAGAGAATCTGCCACTTTACAAGATGCTAAATGCATTTTGTAATATCATTTCTTGCCTCATTCTCTGTAACTGTGGCGCCGCTGCCATGGAAATATGGGCACAACATTCCTCCAGAAGAAGTGTCCTTGGCATACATGAACAAGGACCTGCTCCATGCTCTCTTCAGAAAGGCTACATGCTAACGGAGACGGGGCACTCAAGAGCAATGCTGAGAAGGCCGGCAGAATCAGACCCCAAGGCACCCTTGCAAAGGGATTGCCCCAAGGACCTTGCCAGGGGTCTGTGGTGACCCAAGTGCTACAGTCCCCGCTGTGAGTCAATCGGGAACTGACTAATGTGTTCAGAAGAAGCATTTGGTGGAAGAGACCTGGCCCAGCTTCCTTCAGAATGGAGGTCGTGGAAGACAGTTGGGCCAGATCATCTGTTTTGCACATAATTCTGGCAGAAAGATGCTCAGAGGATGGGGGTATCTTTGCTGGACAGGCCTCTGGACTCCTAAAGCATCTTCATCTCACCGGGGGTAGTGGCTGAAGGGCCTTTGCATCCAGTTGAGCTGCAATTTTGCCTCTTCTTACCCACCAGCATGTCCCC
>NW_025335568.1:58508493-58598813 GCF_004798865.1 Varanus komodoensis
CCCCCCCCCCCCATGGTTGCAACTCAAACCTCTGAAGAGGCTGGGAAGAGTCCTGTGTGTGTTTGGAGATTCCCTGATCAGAGTTCCCCCTCCAGGATCATCGCTCTGCCTTTAGCCTTGGAGAAAGAAATCCCTTCCTATGGCCTTCCAGACACTGTCTCAAGCCCATGAGATGTTCTTAGGATACAATGCTACCCATGCTTAGAAAAAAGGTCCTACAGCTCCAGCTATTTTTCTCAGTTGTCTAGGGAACACTGGAAGCTCTAAGCTTTTTTTTTTGGTCTATAAATGCATAGGATTGCACACCTAGAATCCTTGTTTCAGAGCGCCAACACCCTTGTGTTTTGCTTGAAGCCCTCATACACAGGAGGGGGAACCTCTCTGCTCGTCCACTGTGGCATAAGGGACACAGAGTCCAAGGCCTTGTCCTCCTGCCACCCACCTCCTGCTTCCCTGGCCCCTCTGGGCCTCTGGGCTTAGCTGCAGTCTTCACAGAGGGTGGTGAAAGGGGAGAGAGGGCTTTTCCCAAGGAAAATAGAGCATTGTGAGCTATCCTTGGAAAGCTTTTTGGAGTGGCTTTTGGATGGGCCCATCCATCGTTTTGCAGATGATTTGTCATTGCAGAGCTGAAAACTGCTAGCAGTGATTTGTTGATTTTGACATGCAGTGTTTATCCTCCAGTTCTAGGAAAATAAACTCCCGGAAAAGTTGAGCTAGTGTTCTTGGGCTCTTTGGGGACAAATTGTGTCCCTGTCATTGCCTGTTTTCATGCAATGTCAGGTTTCTCCAACCAGAGTATTCTGTATTATACCCTATACTGTGTTTTGCCACCTCACTCTTTTGTAAGTGCAAACGTACAATCCACCAGGTGTGCTTTTTGGTGTCTGTATGTAACTACACACACACACACACACACACACACACACACACACACACACACAGATCGACACAGCTGCCTACACAGTGGAATTCTTGGGGTTATGGCTGTGACAACTGCCACAATGACTTTCGGCACTTAGCCCAGTGTTTCCTTCAAACCCCAAGTGCACCTGCACTGCAAATGCACCCGGATGCATGGCCCGAAGGATGCCATCTGCATACATTTAGCAGGTGATCCTTCTAAGGATGATGTGGAGGAAGCCCCTGCCGATTTGCTTGGCCAAGGGCGCCTCACCAGAGGCCTCTTCTGCCCGTAGCTCTTACGGAGATAGCAGGGAATGATCATAACCAACAATGTCTGGCACACATTTCACATGGATTTAGGATACAATCCTAAATCCAATACAACTGGATTACAATACTATCCCAAGAATTTAGGATACAATCTCAGAAGACAAGAAAAGTCCTACAGCTCTTAAAACCACCCTGAGACAATGTGAAGGGAGGAATACAACAACTTTAAATAAACAAAACAATGGAAATTATAGGAGTTTTTTTCTGTGTAAACCTTCTTAAAACTGCACCCTTAGTTTCTTACAGGAGCCTTCCTAGGCTGGTGTTCTCCAAATATCTTGGGCTACAGCCCCTCTTATTCCCAGCAACCATGGTCAGCAGTCATGCGCATTGGGAGTTGTAGGTTGAAGAAGACCCTCCTAACAGCACAACTACCCTGGTGGTGCAGAGACGGTCACAACATTTGATTGTGCTATTGCTTAGGAACAGTTTTTTGCCACTGCCGGGCTGCCGTGTTGCTCAGACCCTGTCACGGTCTCCCAGCATGGGATGCCTGGTCTGTTCTGTGCTCTCTCAGTACCACAGAGGCTTGTTGTGTCATCCAAAACTGGGAAACACAAAACATGGCTGTGCTAAGGCCAGACCTGGAGAGCTGCTTGGCAAGAGAAGCCAGCTGCCACTCTTGCCAAGTGGCTAGCCAGAGGGCACCCCTGACGGCCGTCAAAGGCACCCCTACCTGGCAAAGATCTTCTCAGGTGCTCAGCTGGTATCACTGCAGCACCATTCAGTTGGTTCCCCCGCCAACCCTGCTGTGCGGCTGCATGAAAGAACCCCTCGCTCGGGCGAGTGCCGGAGCAAGAATCAGCAGGGGGTGTCATGTGCGTGCGCTCGGATGAGATCCCCAGGCACTCAAGGGAGACGGAGGGCTTTGGTGGGAATGGCAGCTCGGACTCGGAGGAGGGGGAGTGGAGAGCTGAACCTGCTGCCGTGGCTCAGAGTTCTCACTCTCATATTGGGACTGTTGGGACTAGCAAGGCCCCGGCTGCCCAAACTCTCCCGGTGAGCCAGCCCGAGCCAGCGCTGGATCAAAGTGCTCCAGGGACAACCACTGAGCCCCTTCCCACTCCTGATGGTGGGAAAGAAGCCAATGGGGACAGGCTGGGGAGGGGTTCTTGGGAGGAGAACGTGACACCCCGGGAGATGTGGATGCAAGGGCCCATTGACACACGCGCCGGCTGGACCGATTAGAAACTCAACAGGAAGAGCGTTAGCGTGTTTGTTTTCATAGCGCCCCCCCTCCAGAGACTGGCCCCGAAGGGTTCATAAGCACAGCTTTGGGGGAATAGGGTCAGAGCGAAGGGTCAGCTTTCCACCTGAAATGTGTGTTTTGGAGCCTGCGAATACATTGCTGCTGTATGGAATAAAGACTCTTTTAACAATTGCTGAAGTGCTTGTCTCGCTTGGGAGGGGACGCCTAGCTCAGGACAGGTGGGGGTGCCCAGTCAGCAGCTGCACCGCTTTGGGGATGCCCCTTTGGCAAGTGGGAGCAAGAGAGCAGAGCGAGTGCTGCCCCCCTGTGGATGGGGAGTGCTGTGCAGGTGGGAGATGCCTCTCCGGGAAGTGGGAGTGAGAAGGGGACGAACGGAGGAATTGGCGGGGCCATGCTATCGCCAACTGGGCATCGCTGCCCGACTAGTCCGCCCCGCTGCTGCTCATGTGTGTGGGGGGGCATCCCAGGGGCTCCACTACGGGGGACAACAGGGGAATCAGCTGAGCTGTGCTGCTCCTTTCCCCAGCTCTGCCCAGCTGATTTCATCCCCTCCTTTGCCCGACCCTGGATCAAGCAGCCCCTTCTGCTCTCCTCTGACCCAGAAGACGAGGTGCCTGCTCAGCTCTCCCCCCCCCCCCCCCCGCTGTACTTCAGCTCACAAGCCCTTTTGCACAGCAGGAATGGCTTCACAGCCATGGTGAGATGAACTTGGCTTAAGATTGTAGCTGGCAAAGAGGGGGACCTAATTCCTCCCACAGTGTAACCTGGGAAACTGCCTGGAGGAGTGAGAGGGAAGGAGATGGCGGGGGGGAGGGGAGTTACCACCATGAGCCTAATTGGCAGGCACACGAGAGGTAAAAAACCATGAACTGTGGTAACCATGCAGGGTTGCTTGTCATGGTGGATGAACCCAGCCAAAAGGTACTATGGTTTTTATGCACATCAGAAAGACTTTTAGTGCGTCTTGTGCTTTGTGTCTGTTACTTCAAGAGAAGGAAACACATACTGCACAACTAGCTGTTTGTCTCTTCAGACTCAAAGCTTCTAATTCCACCTATAACATCCGATGAAGTAGAGGTTTTCGTGAAAGTTCATGCTAATTTATTAAAATATCTGAAAACTAAAACGATCTATATTTGTGCTCTATGTAACCCTTGAATTAGTAAACTGAAGACTAAAATGGTTTTACTACAGGTTTATTTCTTGCAGTGCAAACTGATCTTCTTACTAACCCCAAGCATCCGATGGCATAACCCCGTTGCCTCAAAATATTGTTGAAGCCCATAAGCCCACCTTCAATATATTGTTAAGCCTCCCCCCTTTCTTTCTAGGTACCTAAAAGAATTCTCCTGAGGATGGGCATCTACAAGGACTCCCAATACCTTGCACTTTCTCCATTCAGTGGACAGCACGTTGGGTTGGGTTTGGTTTGGCTGGGAGAGGTATGGTTGCAAGCAATGTTTGCCCTGCCTAGAGCAGAGCCATTGAAATGAAGGGGGCTTGGGCTAACCCAGATTCTGGAATGTGCTCCCTAGAGAGGTTCGCGCAGCGCTGAGTTTATATTCTTTTTGGCACCAGGTTAAAACCTTTTTATTTAAACGTATTTTAAAAATTAGTATTTTTAATACTTTTTAACAGTTGCTTTCTTTTGATTTATTTTGTTTGATTTGATTTATTTTTATTGATTATTTATTGTATTATGTATTGTTTATTGATTGCTTTATTGAGATTTTATTGGTTTTTATATTGATATTGATATTTTTATTTTATTTTTATTGATATTGATATTTTTCTAAGCCATCCTGAGGCTGCTACAAAGGACGGAATATAAACGTTTTAAATAACTAAACCCTGAGTATAACCTGTAGCTTCACAGGCCTGGCCAGACTGAGCTACCCAAGCCAAGCAGAGCTCAGAGTCGCCTTGCTCACAAGATGGCAGTCATCGGAAAGCGTGACTTGCAAGGCGCTATGCTCACTGCGGAAGCGTGTAGCCATGTTTTGGTCACCAGCATAAAAGCTCAAAGCTGACTCATTGCCGCCTGCGAGCCATCCTTTGCCCCATTGCTGGCTGCTGTGCTGAAGCCATGGAAGATTCAGGCGGCCTTCCAAGCGGGGAAGAGGTCATTTCCAGAAAGCTGGAGAGCAAAGAAGCAACCGAGGAAGTGGGGTGGAGGCAGGCTCTGGCAAGAGGAACAGTGCACTTCAGGGAGCGATACTCTGGCTGGGGCTACCAAAGATGAAGAATCACGTCTCATGACCAGAACTCCAAGTATACCACACAGATTGAGCAAGAGAGCCAGAAAGGAGCAAACTGGCCCCGTCTGCAGCAACTGGGGAGACGCAGAGAAATGCTCTCTGGTCTGGATTGGAAAGCTTCACAGCTAGAGGAAACCACACGCAGGACTAGAGGGCGGAGGATCTGTGTCACTGTGGTGAGGATGAGTGGGGTGGTGACAGGGAATATTTTGCAATACATTTCAGAGGAGCCAGAAAGTCAGTTAGTGACCACTAGCTAATAAACTCAGATTTTACTCACCAGTACTGTTTTTTAAATTTTTTAAAGACACATTATAATGTGGTGTCTAATTCCAGAAGCCAAAACAGAAACCCATTCATTCATATCACATTTCAATATTTTATACAGACGGACCTGCCTTCCCGTTTACAGAATTTTTGTAGGTCAGGTTCGGGCTGCAGAAATCTGCAAACTTTGAGCTCATCTCGGATTTCTACCAGGAAGCTCATCCCAATCCGTGTCTGTATCACATTGTGGGCAGCTGTTTTTGTCTCCAGTTTTTGTGCATACTTCTTAAAAGCATTCACTTTTAAGCCATCGAATGGAATGTGCTAGTAAGCACTTTTCAAAAGCATGCAGGATTTTCAAACTTTCTCCAATGTCTCCATTATCAAATATATTTTCCTCCAGAAATCACATTGCCAGCGTGGAAACATGTGGGCTTCAATTCAGGAGGTAAAGTATTTGGGAAACTCTGATCGAATTGCGCATGTATCTATAACCCAGTGCCAGGTGCTCTCCAGAAAAGATCGAATGGCACAGTGCCCTCCAGTGGTTAATCAAACAAAGGCACCTAAAAAAGGGTCTGGTTTACCCCAAGAGAGGTATGGGTGACTGGAATAAACTACTCCAAGTAGAGGTTGAATAAATCTACATTGAAAATAACTGAGATGCAGAGACATTAATTCTGAAGGAATAAAAAGCACCAAGTTCATTTATGAATGGAGGTCACTGTGGCTTGATTCTACCTAGAAATAGCTTTTTTCTTTTTATTCCACACACACAGCCTAAAATCCATAGAAACATAGAAACAGAGTGAGTCAGAAGGGGCCTCCTGGGCCATCTAGTCTGACCCCCAGCTCTAGCCGGCTCTGCTCACGACATGCCTACCATCCAAATCCAAAGCACCATCTCCTTGCATTTGCAGTGCGTATGTTGGACAGTCTTGTAAACTTTCTGCTGTGGACAACACACCCCATGATTGTTTTATGCAGAAGTATATAGCTTAAGGTAGCTCAGCAACTTCAAAAGATTCATAAGTGTCACGACCTGTATTGTGTACAACTTACTGCTGCTAAAAGGGCTGTGGCCCATGCATTCCACAATTCTAGTGCAACATCTTAAGAAACTCAGATGTTTGTTTCTTACATGCATTCATTAAAACAACATGCTTCTTTTCTCTTTGGTTGTAAATATAGGGGTATGCAGAGCAAAATCTGCAAAAGCCAGCAATTGTACCCTGCATGATTCATTGCCCGTACTTTGAGATAAGCTGGTTAAGTAAACCAAATATGCATACATTTGATTCATCCACTTAAATCAGGACAAGGACAGCCTCCAGCTGCTGGACCAAAGGCAGACTTTCTGTCGCTCCTTTGGACAGCCAGACTCTCTCCAAGCCACACCGGCCCCATTCCCCATTATTCACTCTCTTTGTTCCCTCCTCCTCTGCCCTCCAACCTTTCATCTGGACTTCTTACCCAAGCTGGGGAAAGAGAATGCCTGGATGAGAACATCAGTCCTGATCATGGGGACAAAATCACAGGATCTGGCCAGGGTCCATTCCGAAGACAGCACAATGTCCAAACAGTGAGGTCCAGAGAAGATCAAGACAGACACCGTTCCAGAGTTCTGGGCCCAGACCGGAAGGCTGTGAAGCCTGAGCCCTTGAATATCCACCCAGAGCACAACTGCAGCCTATCAATGCCCATTAAGGAATGGTCTACTTATAAGAAGAGTCTTTACCGGGAATGAGTCAATCCTTCCAGCTCTGCTCTCTTCAGCAGCCAAGCCTGCAGCTGTGCTCCCTGTGGGGGCAGGTGGCCACCTGAGGTCTGTCTCCAAGTTCCAGAAGGAGGGGAAAGCATGAGCGGCATCCCCCCAGCCCCCCCCCCACCTTGCCTCCAAGTCCTCAGCACAGGAAGCTCCTCTGTGTTCAGCTCAAAGGACATATCTTCTGAAAAGGAGGCAGCCTCCAGAGGGTGCATAGCTACATCTTTTTGTGGTCAATTGAACAAAAGCAAAGATTGCATGTACAATGCAGCCGTTTAATGCCTGCATCAGGGTCTGAGCAAGCTTGCAAGTGCCTGCAGAACCTGGAACACCTTTGCAGGTGCTTGCAGGGAACAGCTGAGGAGCAGTGAGGCAGTGCAGCTGGAGGACCTGGAAGCCGCCTGAAAGGCTGCAGCGCACTGCTGCTCTTTGCCAGCGGTTCTCCCGTGTTCCGGGTTGTCACATCTCCTTGCCTTGTTCCTGCTGCCCCCTGCCTTGCTTCAGTGTATTCCCGCCCATTCCAGCCTCCTTTGCCCCCCACCTCGCCCAGTCTCGATGCGATTGCCTTCCTAGTACTCTACCCTGGACTGTGCTATTCACTAGTCTGCGTGCCTCCCCTGGCTTTGACCCTGGACAGCGAACCCTCTCCTTGCCTCTGGCCCCCAATCTGGGTACAGGATCCCAGCCTGCATGAGCGTCCTGCCTCCTGCATTCTGCTTGTCCCAGTCCTTGGCCCCACAATCCCCATTGTCCCTTAACATCAGCTGGCTGTCTTGGGCTGCTGGGAGTGGAGTCGGGAGGGCTACGCATTGTCCAACCAGCTTATTAACCCAATATACACAAACGCCTTGCCCTTGTCTGGCACAGGATGCCAGGTGCTTTTCAAAATCATGCAGTGTCAGGATCAGAGCCTGCAGAGCCAGGATTGCCCTTACCAGCACTTGCAGGGGACCGGCGAGTGGCAACAATGCAGTGCAGCCGAAGCCCCGGAGCGGCATAAAAGGCGTCACGGCACCGCTGCTCCTTGCCTCGACGACACGCGCTGCCCTGGTGGCTACCCTGAGCTCTGGCTTCCTTCAGCGGCTTGCCTGCGTCCTTGCCTGCTTAGCAACCTGACTCCTGCCCAGCTCCAGCCTGTTCCTGCTTCTGTCACCATCTCCAGCCTGGCCCTGCCTTAGCGGTTACCTGTACCAGCCTCCCTGACCTTGCCTCTTCTGGAACATGCCCGTCTTCCCGGCGCTTGCCCTTTGGAGTGTGCTCTTGGACTGCGTGTCCTTGGACTGCGCCTTGCCGGAGCCTCCTTGTCTCGCTGGCTCTTGCCCCTGGACTGTTCCGAGATGTGCCGCTTGCCCCTGGCCCTCCAAACCTGGTGCAAGTCTCTGTACATACCCACCCCCTGGTCTTCTTGTCTTGACTGTAGCCGCCTACCGCCCATGTCCTGGACCTTGCACACAAGTCTGACAAAGACGACTCCAATTCTTTAAGCGGTGAATTGGGCATGGCTCACCCTGCAACTGCAGCACCTCAATACTGGCTGCAGGCAGGGGAAGTTTCATTACAATGCCCTCATTCCTGGCCTGCGTAATTCAGAGGGGGATGACGAGCCGCAGTCTAACTGCGAAGACAGGCCAGGGGGTGATGGGTGTTCTCTCTAACTCAGATGTTCATTTATTACATCTCTAGCCCACCCTCTTCCCTTCCAAGGTCTGGAAGGCTGATGTGGGGGATTCTCATATTTGCAAGGCAGCACCCAAATGCTGGAAGCTGATAAGGTGGAAAGAAACATGGTCTGGTAGCTCCATCTCATGTGAGCAAGTGCTGAAGGCAACACTTGTGCATCCTGAAGCACAGCACAGTCAAGAGACCGATCTCTTGCAGCTGAGATGAAACACAGGTAACAAAGGGGATACCTTCAGATCTCTCTGCATCGATAGCAAACACTTGCTCCTGTATTCCACACAAGGGGGAAGCATCACAAGGCTTGTGTGAACCTCAAGGTTTGCAGGAACCCAAAATGTGCAGGGCATGGAAAATCCCTGGCTTGAAAACTACCCAGTGAGGCTGTGGCAAGTTAGGTGGTCACAGAACGTTGTGAGCTTGTTGAGAAGTGGGGGAAACTGGGGCGAGGACGGAATGGAAGAGTTTTGAAGAGGGAACAGTCAGCTGAATGGCTGCACTCCAGTTTTTGTTGCCAGCCCCACGGGTAACCATGTATTCTTCCTAAATGTTCTGCCTGGCTCTGGCAAGTCCTTGCTTGGAATCCACCCTAGTGTACAGTATATAGCTGTAGAGGGGACACCTGCAGACACGAGTGTGTGCCCACAAGATCTCCCACACTAGAGACATTCAAGAAGAAACTGGACAACTATCTGAGTGGGATGGTGTAAACTGGTGTCCTGCAACAGCAGGGGGCCGGACTGGATGGCCTTCATGGCCCCTTCCAGCTCTACTATTCTGTGATACTCTTCAGACCGCTTACCCCCCACCAAGCCAATTAAAATGGTCTCCCCAGCCCGCACAACTTCTCCGCCTGCTTGATGTCTGTCTGTGACAGACTCATGGAGGGTGAAGTTCTCAGGGGTATGAGTTGCCATGGGTGCACAGCCCCTTCAGTGCTGGAAGCAGTGTGGGCTTCCCAGAGGCAGCTGGCTGGCCATGGCTTGGACAGAGCAATGCATTTGCACCATGGCAATTCCGGCGCTGCTGCACAGACCTACTTCCGTTCCGATGAGCGCCCTTTGGGTGGGTAGCCAAGGGACCCTGGTGGCCAGGCTGAGCTCAGCCACTAGGGGCCTGAAGGGGGAAAGCTAGCAGCATGGAGCAATGGGCAAGGACATGGGGGTGGGGAGAAGATGGGGCTGTGGTGCAGATGATAGGAGCCAGCAGAAAATCAGGCTTCTGAGGGTAAAGAGTACATATGGACCCATAAAAGCAGAAAATGGAAAACCTTTGGAACTTGTGGTAGCTGTCCCCAGATGGCTCCCATGGGGACACAAAGGGCAGCTTGGGACCATTTGGGTCTTTCCCTCCACTCTGCCCTGGAGGAGTGTTTTCCCCACCTGTGGGTTTGTGTTTTCCCTTTCCGCCAAGTCTGAAGTCTACTGAGTTGTGGCCATCAGTAGTGTGTTGCTTTCCACTGCACCCTCAGCACTTCCTTAAAAAGGTCAATGATCCACAGGGAACTAGACTGCAGGGCAGCTGTGTGAAATAAAAAGGGGGGGGCAGGGGGCAGACCTCTGGAAGGGTGGCAAATGTTCAGTAGGCCTGACTTTCTCAGGATACAAAAGTTCTTCTCCAAGTTGTTGTTTCAGCTGAAAAAGAACCAAGCAAGAGGCACCGGCCCCATCCTTCAGAGATGAGCATTCGGCTCAAAGGATCTGCTGCTCTAGAGCAGGGTGGCAAGATTAGGGGTGTTCCCACCACTGACCCCAACTATGCATAGGCTTCTTCTCCCCATTCCAAAAAGACCACAGCTGAATGTCCACAGGGCTGAAGATAGTGGGAATTTAGTCAGGAAGCACTGATCTTGGACCTTTTGGAATGGCGCTGTGGTTCATGAGAGTGGGACCTCTGAAAGTTATCCACCCGTCCTAAAGGGATCTGAACAATGCTCTGGAGAGAAGCAGAATCCCATGTGCATACCACACAAAGTCCACAAGAAGAACTGGGTGTCCATCTGATAATAAACTCATCCAGCAGTTATGCATTAACATCTCAGTTGACTGAAACGAGTGATTAAGGTGTGGGAACTCTTGTCCTCTCATGTTTTAAGAAATGGGTCAGTCACTGTGGGCAAATCAACATTTGAAAATGCAGCACGAACTGCTCTTGTAGCTTGTGTTGGCCTAATGGGCAATCTTCAAAAACTGCTGATAACTTTGTGACCTAGTTGCTTTGTTTTCTGAAATGAGATACTTAGACACAGTGCTTTGATCACAGGCATCTGCTAAAATAAGCCACACACTGAATGCTTTCGCATGTGAACTGGTCTTATCCTACTTCCAGGATTATCACTAGTAGCAAGTTGTTTTGGTTTTGCAACATAGAAAAGGCATGGTAGCTGGTGCTTCGTGTGAGCCTGCCTTGTGGTTTTCCTTCAAGAAGTTTTTTTTTAAATGCAATACACTTTTTACTAATGAATGACAAGCAGTTTTGTTACTGTTATGGTTTTTATCATTCCACACTGTGAACTTCAACTAGGAAAACAAGCGGATGAGGCTAATTTTTCAGACTGCGCAAGCAACTTGAGCTAATACAGCAGCAGTCCGTGCGTGCGTGCGTGCGAGTGACACATGTTTGAGGGGAAAGGTAGGAGGAGAAGGCATGTGGAAGATTTCACCTTATGGCCGTGTCTGGACTGGATAGGCCTGTTAAGGTTTACCTGAGTCTAAAAGGTGAAAACACAGAAGCGATCTGTCCTGACATGGCATTCGTTCTTCATTTGAAAAACTGCAAGACAGAAATGGCTCCAAAACACTTGCTATTACCAAAATCCTTTAAATCAAGACCTTTGAAATTTCATTTAGAAACAAAACTCTTTGTATTTTGCTATAAAGAGAACATGATAAACCATGATATCCTGTACATATTTTAAATGATAAGAAACATTCTCCCCTTCTGGTAATGTTGGACCAATTTGGATAGGAGTTTCTTCTTTTAAAATGGCCAAAAACAGTAGGACTAAGATGGGAGACTAAGGCAGAACCAGCTGGGATTTTCAGCAAGAGCTCCTGCATTTTTCTGTTTGTCTCTCCGGCACGGAACAGATCAGCCAAGGCTAATGCAGGGGGCAAGGCTGCCAGCATCTCAGGGGTGGGAAAATGGCACCAGCACCAAGCCAGGACTGGAAGATGCTGTCTGTGCTACCCACCCTCTGAAGTATCTAGTCCTGAACCAGAGGGCTAATGTTCACATGCTGCAGAGATGCTTGAAGAATTTTTCTACAACAGTATGTCACTATTAGACATGAAAACAATATAAAAATATCTGTATCAAAATAATGTTTGCTTAAAATTCACTAAAGAAATCCGTTCAGCAATTAAAGGCATTTTAACAGTTGTGGGGAAGAAATGTGCTATTTGCATGTTGCCAGTCCACCACTGTTCTTGGTTGCTTCGCACCAACCAAGGCTCTCACGGGGCCAGGCTTCCTTCGTGCCCGGAGAAAAAGCCTCAGCTCTTGACCGCAATATTCAGAGGTGGAGGGCGAGGAGGGGAGCTTTCTGTCTGCTGCGGTGACTACGCGTACATGTGTGTGCACACTCATATCCGACACAACTCTCCCCCACCCCCAATTCCAACTCCTGCTCAAGAGTACTTCAGAGGCCTGGGCTTTGCTATGACCACATGAAAGCAGCCCTCTTCCTAGAAAATGCTGTTCTCAAACCAGCCCTCCGCCCAGGAACCCTGGGCCTTTTCCCTCCTCCAGTCCCTGGCATGACTGAAGGACCCCAACATAGCACCTGAACAGTTTTCAGGAACAAAAAGAGGGAAAATGCTTTAGGAATAGGCTCAGTGCTTCCTGCCATAGAGTCTATTCCTCCAGCAGGCTAGCAGGCAGAGACCTTGAGCATGGCTTCCTAGGCTGCCCCAGAAATGCCTCTCTGGCAGGAACCCTGCAGCCCATTATTCGTGTTTTCCATTTTGTTCCCTGGGGGCCTTCAGGTCCACTCAGTGGGGCTGCCTGCAGCCCATACATTTTGCACCCCTAACCCAGAGAGAAGATTCAGAGAAGCAACCCAGTCCTGATTTCATCTTTAAAACAGAAAGTGAGGATCTCTGTTGGGAGCAGCTTTTCAAAAAGCACCCTCTAGGCTGAACTCAAGCAAAAGGCCAGCTCTCAACAGAAGCCCTGCAACCTTCCTGCCTACACCAGACCCCCAGGACAGACGAGGCCCTCCCATCAGACTGTTCTGTTGCAGCCCACCTGGAGCTGCTGTGGGGACCCCAGTGACAAGCAAGTTGTGCAACAGGGTGAGGAGGAGGTGCACATCTGGAGAAATGCCAACCCCATGTGGCACGATCCATCCAAAGTTGAGCATCTTTAAGGCTGCACTCCTATAACGCTATGAGGGAGGACTGGGCCTGTTTCTCCCAAGGGACATCATTCCAAGCTGGAGAGTCCAGGATCCAGCTCCGTGCTCGTCCACTCAGACAGAGTCCTGTTAAGTAACATCCTGCATTCTGGCCATCTTGGCCCCAGGCAGTGTGAATCTCTGCGAGTGCAGAGAGTCTCACCCCAGTGACGAAGCATCAGCCCACAAGTAAGTTGAGCAACAGGACAAGGAGAAAGGGGGGGAGTGTCCTGCTTTGCACAACAGGACTTGCTCCTCTGTTCTTGAGACAAGTGGGCAAATAACCAGGCCAGCTTGCAGGATGCCCAGAACAGGCATTGCAAGGTCTCATCCTGTATGTTCTACCATGCTGTCAGAAATTACAAGCCTGCATGGATGCTGGACATGAGGACTACGGAATATCTTCACTGGGAAAAAACTGGCAGCCAGAAAACACATTCTCCCTCAAAAGCCCTGCCCTGGGCAGTGCTGCACCATCACCTGCATTGCACTTTGAACATGCCGCCTCATTTTCTCGAGGAAGCTCTCAAAGTCCCCAGGGAGCATTTCTGCTGCTGCCCATCCTCTGCCCTTCACTTGAGTACGGCTGCAACCTACAAGAGAAGAGAAATCTTGGGGCTGATTGTCAACACATACACAAGCAGCCACGTCTGGACTCCTGCATCAACAGGATTATCTGCTTTTACCTGCAGGATGGTAAGACTCTTCTGCATTTTGCCCATCAGCTCCTGAGGAGAGAGACTATTCTTTATCCTTCTTTGGACTGGGGCCTCCCCCATATAAAAGATAGCAAAGGGCTCACCCCACTGGAAGTAATCCTGGAACAGATGTGGGACTCCAAAGTCAATGTGGCATCCAAAAAGCTCTACCTCAATTACCTCTTGTTGTTCATGCCCAATCCCAGCTCAAAATATGGACGGTCCTACAGGAATATCCAGAGCACTGGGAAGTCCTGCTAGGGGAGGAGAAGTTCAACAGCCTGGTGGGGAAGCCCCCTGCATCTTTATACTTCCAAGCTATGCAAAGCACCTTCCAAACTCTTCCACCCTCTCATTTCCCTAAAAGCATCCAGAAAATTCCTATACCCCATGCAGTAAAACCCCTTCCTCCTTCAGGCAAACAGCATCCAACAAAAATGTGGCAAATATTTTTCCATGCTCCTTTTTTTAAATGTCAAATCCAAAAGTACCCTGTTCAGGCAGCATTTCCAGCTGCAGATCAAACTCTAGTATAATTTCACTTGTGTTAAAATAGGACTGTTCTTGGGCATGTTGGAGAAGATTTCTGTCTTATGGGAATTTGCTGCATAGCCACCACTGAAAGCTGGGTATTTGTTCATCTCTGATGTCACTGAAAATCCTTACCTTAAAATATTGTCTTAAATACAATCACTGTATATTGTTGTTATTATTGTTATTATTATTATATTATGAAATACAAGCATGGCACTTTCAAAAAGGACAACTCCTTCCATTTTCCTTTATGCATGTGCAAGATGAAATTGAATCAAGCCGTTTCCAATGGACATTTTGCCCGTGGAAATCAGTGTAGCAGAAGTCTTAATTTATTACGTGTACTTTACGTAAACAGTTCAAAAAAGGGCAACGTATCCAGAGGGCATTATATGGACTTGGGTTCCAATTCTACACATCATTTGGCTGCTGGACTCCCACGAAAGTCACTGAGATTTAAGCAGCCTGTTTGCAGGATTGTAACCTCTGTGCTCTACCGGATCACGGTGCTGTTTTGTGAGCATGGGGTGGGGTGAAGCAGGGACTCGGCTACTGCATAATAAATGCGCAGTTCCAACGAAAAACGCCACGGCCCTCAGTATTAGCAGAGCAGTGGCAAAGAGACCCTCTGACTGCAGGATTCCACTATGTCATCAATAAATGTTGGGCCTCTTAAGAGGGGGAACCCCTCTTGGCTCAAGCAGACTGAAACTAAAATGACTCTAGGCTGCAATTCCAGTAATAACATATAAAAAAGTACCAAGGCTGAGAAGTGGCCACAACAAAAAAAGGTAAGAAAGGAAAGCAAACATTACCCCAAATAATTATATAAAAAGATGGCATTGGATAGTGTAAGGACTAGTTACCCCCAAAATACAGCCATGCTTTCTTTGGGAGCTTTTAACACTGGACCTGTTTGCAATAGCAAGTGGCATTCCAATTTTGCTAAGACAAAGTGTTACTTTGGCTAATCCTGACCGACAGCTTCCCAAGAAAAGGTTACATTGCAGCAATATATTTCCTGTTTGTTGCTGTAATTGGACCTAATTTTTTGCTACTGAAAATCTACCTAAACAAGAAAATATTTGTATTGAGAAAATTTCCTCCTTCCTCTGGCATCTTTCTTTTGTATACATCTCTGCCTATTCTTAATGTGATATATTCTTATTCTTGTCTTTGTCATTTCCTTGCAGATGAAGTTTTGTGCGTAAATGGTCTCCCTCAAACTGTGTACATGACAAATATTTTAAAAGCCCTCCTGTACAGCCCATTTTCTTGCAGTCAGCCTCTTTTGGCTACACATGCATTTTCCCTTGTGTTTGGATAAACTGCAATGTTCTTTTGATTGTACACCCCCCAGCATACCTGTTTTTTCTGAGTTTTGTTAATAATCAGGAAAATCTCCTTCATAGGCCAGGCACTTAAGGTTTGTTGCTTCATTTTGGATGTCCCAGAAGGCCTGACAGACCAGCAGGACCAGGAGGAGAGAGATGGAAATACTGCTTAATAAATATGCAGACTCCTTATTAAGTGGGGGTAAGGAAGCGCCTCCTTTCCAGTGTGATGGACACTAGATCCCGTGCAGGGGCTGCTTCCAATGCAATGGCAGGGATAAATTTATGGAGCAAGTCACTTGACCTCTTTCGGATGCAGCTGATACCCTGTGCCTGACAGCCCCTCAAAGCAAAAGCTTCAGAAAAGATCAAGTGCTGAAGGGGCTGCTGAGAATGTTCTGGGGTCGTGAGCTGCTCCACGTGGAAGACAAGACGCAGGTTGGGGTGCCGTGAACATGGAAGCTGACAGCCCATCTGCAGGATAGTGCAGGTGGGCAGCAAGGCTGGGCAGGCGGGACTTGCCGTCTCGCTTGCACGAGGCGCTTCAGTGCCTCTTTCCCAAATCCTTGTCAGCTGTCCAGCTGCAGAGGATCCCCATGTGCCTCAACCACCCCAAGAGAAGGCTGTCTCCTAGAAACGTCTCTCCTCCCTGTGCTTTTTACGAAAAGGATGCAATGAAAGAAAAGGGTTCGATGTGCCAAGACAGAGGAGTCCCAAGACCTTGCCACAGGGGTCTGTTGCAAAGCGGCCCTGTGGCTGCGGTTCCCAGCATCCCCTCCGTTTCTTGAATGTTGCTAACTAGCCCTGTGGACACCAGAGGTAGAACCAGGAGGAAGGCAGCCAGGGGAAAGGCCCAGGGGAATAGGGCCTGAAGAGGCCTCGGGTCAATGAGATCTTGTCCATGACCTCTGTCCATTAGTGTAAAAATCCATGGTCCCTTTGGGTTTCGACTCTTAGGTCCCATTTGAGAGTCAGTTAACAGTCAAAATGCCAAGATGAGGTTTAGCCCACCCCAACCACTGAGCAGGGGCCATCAGTCCCCTGTTCAGGCCTTGCTTTCAGAGGGACTTTCTCCAAGCATGTTGGCGATCTCGCTGAAAGATGGTCGGTCCTTTGGGCTGGGAGCCCAGCAGCGCTGCATCACCTTATAAAGCTTGGAGGGGCAACCTTCTGGATGGAGAAGCTTCATCTTCCCAGACTGTAGCCCTAAATATGGAGAGAGAGAAAGCAGCAGGTAAGAACAGCGGGTTCTGCCAGGCCAGTCCTATCACAGTTCAGCACCAAGCACACCAAAATTGCTCCTACTTTTACTTGTCTACAAGAAGTTCTTTAAGCTGGGTGGGAACCTTTGCTTTTCCTTGTTCTCAGCTCCCCACAGCACATCCTGTTCTGCAGGCAGCCAGTCTTGCCAAAACCTCTGCATAACCCCAGCTGTTGGTCAGTAAGTCACATGGTCAGAACCATGGCCTTGCAAGCACTGAGAACCAACTGTCTCCCCTTTCTTCCCCGCAACCCCACAACCAATTCATGTTCGTCCATTCTCCATCTTGCCAGCAGCACTGAAGGCACAGCCGAAATACTCTCAAGAAACCCATGGAGTATTTGCTTCTGTGTTGCTGCAGGAATGAGTGCCCGGAAGCTATCATGGTTGTGCATTTCCTCCTCCTGCTTCCTTAAAGAGCGAGGGGAGGCAGTGCCTGCGGTCCCAACAGCTGAGAATTAGCCGAGAATGACTGGGTGCTTTCAAAAGCAAAGGGGAATTCACCATGCCACCCAGGAGGAGGAAGTGCTACTCAGGGGAAGAGCTACTTGCCGCAGGCAAACAACTCTTCCATTGCTGTGTACATGTTCAAATATCATTTAAAATTGGTTAGCCTTTGGCACTGCCCCCATATTTTGTCCAGCTAACAGACGCTGCTATTAAAGTGTTTTGAGCACCATTTTGATTTTAAAGAGCATTAAGAGCAGGGAGGTTCAGCCCAGGGAGTGGCAATGATTCTCAATGCTGATGAACCACATGATTTCAATCTGGAACACCCAAGCCACCTCTCTTTGCTTTTGCCCACCATACAAATAATCCAGGATGAACATGTACCACCCAAGTGCTATGGAGGGGGTCAAAATAATATGCACAGAAGGGCCATTGCTCAGGTTTGGCTCTCCACATCCTCGATCAAGCGGCAAATTTTTAAAATCGTTATGCCAACCAACCGAAGAAATGCCATAGCGCTGATCAATATTTAAAAGAACTGCACATCATTTAAACAGGCTGCAGAATTCCATGCAGCTTCAGAGCATAGAGACTTACACACGTTAGATCACATACACAGAGATTCACGAGAAACTGATCATACCCCATGTTCCCATCTACAAATGGCACCTTCTCTTCCCTCAAACGAGCTTGTCCGTTTGGTGGAAGAGCCGCAGTAGGCAAGTTCCCAAAGGCAATTCTGACAATGAGCGGGGAGTATACACGCCAAGGGTGAAGATTCATGTACCTGCCAGCACCTCTTCATCTGCCAGTTTGGAATAGGGCATTTCTGCCAGTGTGAATATCTCCCACATGACGACCCCAAAGGACCAAACGTCGGACTTGGTGGAGAATTCATCCTCTAAGACAGCTTCAGGGGGCATCCAGCGGAGTGGGATCCAGGCTTGGTGGTAGTGATAGTACTCACTGCTCACAGGGAGGCAAAGGACAAATCAGCTCAGCCTCAAGCACCAAATGCCACCTTCAGTGCAGCTGAACAAGACCTGTGGCTCTCCTTACCTGTTGTAAACATCCTTGCTGAGGCTCAGGCTCGACACCTTCACCTGCCTTTGTGCACTGACAAGACAATTCCGAGCTGCGAGGTCTTTGTGTACAAATCTGTTGTTGGAGAGATGCTCCATTGCCAAGGCCACTTGACTGCAGAAGGATACCTGTGGTGGAGGGGAAGGTATGCATAAAGGCACGATTCAGTAACCTAATCTCTGCATGAGAGATGGAGCAGGGGGAGAGAGAGAACGCTAAGGGGAGAGGTGCCTCATGCTATGCCCGCAGGACAGCAGCTGCAGAGCCACACCCTTGTGACCACCTCTTTTGACAGTCCAGCTCCTGGCTGAAACACTAGCCGGCGTGTCAGCTGGGAACCTGGCTCTGCCTGCCACAAGCCTTTGCTGGCTGGGGAGGACGCAGGTGGACAAAGCATTCGGCACACTTCACAGCCTCCCGACCGGCATACAGGGGAATCCCTGCCATTTGCTCCAATCCCTGATGGAAAGGAGCAGTTTGAGTTCCTACCCGGATGGCTTTCAGCGGGCAGGGCACTGGCTATGGCGCTCTCATCAGAGGATCCCTATCCCTCCATCACATGAAGGCGCCCCTCCTGGGCAGCCATGAACTCTTCCTCATTCCTGCTCCAGCTGGGCTGCAGTGGCTTCCCCAGCTGATCTTTCTCGCCTCAAGTAAATCTACTAGACTCAGTGCTGCCAAACTATCCCCCGCCCTCAAGCAGGGTCAGGTTTCTGCGAGTGTCCTGGCTGGACCCCTTTCTTACATGAAGACAAAACCCCAAATGTGTGGAACCCTGCTGCCTTGAAAATCAATTTGCACAAAACGGTCTCCATGCTTAATCACACCAACTGCTCTTTGGGAAAAGGGGGGCGTTGCTGACACTGAGAGTTAAAATCATCCCAAAGCACAGGGGAGCGGCTTCAGACCTGTCTCTTGCTTCTGTGGCAGCAACACTACTAATTTAATATTGAACTCAGCCAGTCAATCTGCAAGTAGCACACCTTGACGAAGATCAGTGTGGTGTGCAGGGCTGCTTTAAACCAAGACCACTGGCAGGGACGGAGGTAACCCTCCAGCCAGAATAAAGGAAGTTGCTGTTCAACAAATCTGGAAGGCATCAGGTTGGGGAAGACTGTTCTAGCCAATGTGCCACACCAAGCTGCCTACTCAATACCTCTGAATGTCATTATTGCCCCCATAAACAGATCACGTCTTTTTCTTCCCCTACAAGTTAGAGCAATACAGGTGCTTTGGCCTTCATCTTCCTTAAGCCGCAGCATCAGGTTGCCTAACAAGGATAGAGAATTTTCCACATTCTGAGGCTTAAAAATCTCCAGGTGAATTGATGCTTTCCCATTTTACCTTCTGTTTTGTGCTAATAGGCTGGGGCTTGAGCTTTTCATCTTTGGACTTGGAAATCCTCAGGAACTGCTTCAGGTCTCCCTAGCAAGAAATAAAACAAGTGCTGTTTTCAGAACCATGCAGGGGAGCATACAAAGACCTAATCAATTAAGATTGCCTATTCTCTGACATAGCTAGGTAGTCATAAAAACAGCAAAACACGTGCTTCATTGCTTCAGTCTAGATGCAGCTATATCACATGTGCACAGAAGCTGGAATATCCCCTTTGATCTTAGATATGACCGTCATTAACTTCAGGGTATATTTCTTTTGGGGGGGGGGTTCTTTCACCTTCTTCTGCTTGAAAAGTTGCAAGATGCTGCAACACTTGCATGTAGCTTCTAAAAATGTGTTTGCTTTCAGAACTACTGCTTTTTCCATGTGGTTGTGCATCTCTGTCACAAAGCAACACTTATTGTTCAGCATTTTCAATAATTGAATGGCTTCCGCCTCTAGTCTAATGGGGCGGATATTTTATATAAAGCTGCTAGTACTTATCTCAAAAGTAGTTAGCAAATCATCAACTCTTTACCTGCCTCTGGAAAACTTACCCAACAGACCTAGATTTGCTGTCTACCCAGAACTGTGCCCAAGGCTTCCAATCGCCAACTCTTGCCATCATGGCAATTCCTCTAGACAGTGGCCCAATTCTAACCCGCTCCCGCAACAACTTGGCAGAAGGCTCCCACAGAAATTGAAAGTCCAAGACAACCTCTTACCAGATCCACATATTCCAAAACCATATAGTGAGGCTCTGCTTCCCGACAAAGGCCAAGCAACCGCACCACATTGCTGTGGTTCAGTTTGCCAAACATCTCAAACTCGCGCCTGAAGTTCAGTTGGAGCTGTTCATCCCTTGTTTGCAGGCTCTTCACCAAAACAAGTACTTCAGCTTCGCTGTCCTCAATGCCTTTTGCTTTAGCCAGGAAGACTTCTCCAAACTCACCCTTCCCTGGAAAAAAGGCGAAGCTGTTGTGGAATCAAATCCAGTTAGGAAGGCCCAATGATGAGGATAAGGGGTTTGCAGCAGTGTGACCGACAGCATGCTGTCTCGATTCTGGTCTCTGCTGGCTGGTGGGCCCAAAGAGTAGTAAACACATCTTTCCTTGAAGGGGTGGTTGCTGCTGTTCTCCAGGAGGCATCAGTGTAATGACTTGAAAAATTCCACTCTGGACCAAATGGTATTTGGTTAAGTAACATCCAGTAGCAACTACCCTCTTTTCAGGGACAGTATTTGGTGGTGGTGCTGAAGCCACTACAAGCACTCTTGGAAGATCCTATTATCTATACCCTTTTTAATCTGGGGTTTAACCAGGTTATGGGATTTAATCAGACCTGGTTGCCATAATCTTTATCAGAAGTTGGACAAGGTGACGACTGTGATCCTGCTAATTCTACTTCATCTCACATTGGCTTTTGATACCATTGACCATGTACCCTCCTAGATCAACTCTGTAGGCCAGGAATTGGAGGCACTGTGCTACAGTGGTCCTGGTCTTACCTATGGGGTTAAATTCTAGAAAATAACATTGGGTAAACAATCCTTGAACCCTGACAATTGAGCTATGCCAGGCACCATCCCTCACATTATTTAACATCTATATGCAGGCACTGGGAGCAGTGCTTCAGGATTTGGAGGCAAGTGCCCTGAGTACACGGATGACCCACGGTGCCACCTCCCTGTGACAAATGAATCAGGAGGGGCTGATCAAGTCCTAGATCAGTGTCTGGATTCAGAGACACGGATGGGATGAAGGTCAATAAACAGAAACTGGATCCTGGCAAGACAGAATAATGGTTCCCAAGTCCACAATATAGGTTTACAGGCTGTCCTGGATGAGGCTGAGACCAGTTCATAGTATGGGAATACTCCTAGAGTCACCGCTGCCACTGGAGTCCCAAGTGACTGTGGTGCCTTGGGGGGCATTTTATTACCTCTAGTTGGTTCACCAGCCACTGCCCCTTCTGGACAGGGATAGCTTGGTCACAGTGAAATAGGTGCTGGTAACTAACCCCAAGACTGAATTACTGCAATGCGCTCAATGTGGGGAGGCCTTTTTAAATTATTTTCTTAACAGAAACAAAATACAAAAAAGAAGAAAAGTATATGTAAAGTAAAACAGAATAAAATTGCCAAGGGATTTAAAATAAGTACAACCGATACATTTAAGTCCAGAAATTTCAAAGAGACTGAAAATATCTTTCTATCATTCAGCACTCTTATGAAAGTTCAGAAGAGAGAGATTTATTATTCTGTACACCAACAGATTTTCCAATCACTTTGTCATTTATAGATCCTCAACTACTTTTTAAAGAAATCCCCTTTATATCCCATTAATTGTACTGAATATAACAGAATTTACATTTGTCATTAAATTCTTCACAACCGGTCTTCTATTTACATAATCGGTTAATTTTGCCATCACTGTGTATTCTGCCAGCTTATTTTTCCATTCTTCAATTGTTGGGGATTCTGTTAATTTCCACTTAGAAGCAATTGTAATTCTTGCCGCAGTTGTCTCATATTTAAATAACTCTGACATATTCTTTGAAAAATTCTCTGGCATTATATTGAAAAGCATATTCTTAGCACTCATAGGAAACTTAGTTTTAAAGGGATTTTTTTCAATTTCTGTATGAATCAATTTCCAAAATCTTCTAATTGTTTCACAAGTCCACCACGTATGGTAGAAAGTCCATCCACCCCATTACATTTCCAACATTTTCCATTGTAGTTTTTATCTTATTTTTTCAATACCTTTTGGAGTAATATACCAATGATAAAACACCTTATATCAATTTTCTCTTAATGCTTGATTAGCTGTGAATTTAATGTCTTTCTTCCATAAAGCTTTCCATTGATAAGGTGGTATTTCTTCTCTAAGATTTTGCTTTCAAATTGTTGTAAATTTCTCATCTTGTTTATTTTCACTGTTTGTAAAGTCTGCCTAATATATTATTCTGCTGTATAATCAACTTTTCAAAATCTGTCAAATCTCTTAACGAACCTTTCCCTGATGGTATTTCCCCTTTCAATATTGAAATCAGCTGGTGATAAGCAAACCACTGTATATTTTCCCCTTCATCCTTTTTTTAGTTGTTGCCAAGATTTGACTCATCCTTGTTGATCAGTCATATCTTCATAAGTTATAAAATCATTATTTTTCCTTAAGTATTTCCCATATGCTTTGACTGGGGACATAAGAGGAGAAATTGAAGGGCTATTTTTTTCTCTCATAGAATATCATTTTTTTATTAGGCCATCTCTTAATGTATGGTTATTATCTGATATCAGAGCCTCTTTAACCGACTTTAACGCATGGGATTGTATACTCTGTCTTCAAGATCTGCTATTTCTAACTTCAGTCACCTATAATTAGCATTTATAATCCAATCTGCAATGCAAACCAGGCCACCTGCATGGTAGTATAGCTTTAAATTAGGTACTCCAAGGCTCTCTCTCTCCTTTTCATCCTGAAGGATTTTAAATCAGCTTTTTGCCATTCCAAATAAAGGTATTTAGTTGTCTTCACCAGCCGTGGAGAGTTTTCCCTGGTATAGCAACTGGTATCATTATTATTATTATTTATTTTTTTGATTTATATCCTGCCTTTTTCCTACAAAGGGCTCAAGGCAGCTTACATTATCTCTCCTCCTCCATCTTATCCCCACAACAACAACCCTGTGAGGTAGGTTGGGCTGAGAGACTGTGACTGGCCCAAAGTCACCCAGTTGGCTCCATGGCCGAGCGGGGACTCGAACCCAGATCCTCTGAGTCCCAGTCCCAGGCTCTTAACCACTACGCCACACTGGCTCTCATCTGAATGTGGGGCTGCTCAGGAAGCAAGAGTTGGTGCAGAATGCTGCTGCTAGCTGTTGCCAAGAGCTGCCACTTTTCAGCATGCAAGTCCTTTGTTGAAGGAATTGCACTGGCTACCAATTTGCTATTGGGACAGGTTTAGTTTTAGTACTAGCACACAATGCCCTGAGCAACTCAAGAAAGTGGCTTCTTCCTCATCAACCTGCCAGTCACTGAAGTCACTGGAGAACATTCTGCTGGAGGTTCTGCACAGCATCCTGGGCCAACTGGAGCCCACCAGAAGAGGAACCCTGAGTGTGACGGTCCTATTTCTGTGGGATGCCCTGCCTTGGGAGGTGAAGCAGGCGGCACTTGCTAAAGACAATCTTATTCCAAGAAACTTTTCCTTGCAGACCAACCCCAGTCTTGATGTTACTTTGTAGAGTATTATTTTTATTCTTATGCTTTAAGCTTACATTGGTCATCGCTTTGAAATACGCTGGAGTGTGGAGTGATACAGAAACACTATAAACAAACAGACTTATTTGCTACTGCAAGGTCATCTTTAAACCTGAATGTTGTTGATTATTAGGGTTGAACTCTGTCAGTGATTGGGAGTGATTACATCAGGGGTGTCCAACCTTTTGGCTTCTCTGGGCCACATTGGAAGAAGAAAAATTGTCTTGGGCCACACATTAAATACACAAACACCAACAAGAGCTGATGAGCCAAAAATAAAGGCCTGTGCATAATTTTTGCGCTATCTGCCACCACTATGCATACAAATAGCAAAAGCATACGTACATTTATTTTACGTGACATTGTGACACATCGATATCTATGAAGTTCAGACTTGAGAAATGTGCGATCGAGTTACAAAAAAAATTGCAAAAAACCCCTCAATGTTTTAAATACGTTTACAATTTTATGTTAGGCCACATTCGTAGCCATCCTGGGTTGCATGCGACCCGCATGGATTTCAAGATACATTGCACAAGGGGGTGCCACCTTTTTTGTTCAGTTGACACATTTGGAATTTTGAGAGAACGTTGTGGGCACTCTCACAAGATGGCTGTGATAGTGGGCACTATGCAAGAATGCAATTCTTTTAGGTCAGCTTAAAAGAGCAGTATTGAGGTACAAGATAGAGGTGGCATCTGAGCTCTAAAATGCAAAACCACTCTTTTTTGAACCGAAAAGGCGCCAACAGACAGCCCTTACTTTGTAGCATAGCAGCCTCCCAGTTTTTCTTTTAGCCATTAGAAATCAAATGAAAATCAGCAGAGGCAGGGAAACCACAGCTTTATACCAAAGCCGTTTAATATAACTTAAGCTATGGAAAAACGAATGACAAATAGTCAAAACAGTCGAGAAAAAAAATGAAAGCCTCTCCATAAATTACAGCAGTGTCTTCAGGTGGTAACAAAATCTGGGCCAGAAACAGACATGACCATGGAAGTTTCTTGTTCTCTTTTACTCTATAAGTGCCGTGCACACTGACAGTACTATTAATTAAAACTTTTAGGGTACAATCCTTTCCAAGTTCAGACAGAAAAGGCACCTACAACTCCCAGGATGCTCCAGCCAGGAAAGCACAGCTAAGTGTGGCACACGATTGCACCCTTAGGTGCCTATAGAAACATACAAGGGGGACCCAAAAAACCCAAGAATTACCTTCTGGAGGAGGGGGCCCTTGGAGTGCAGGCTTCCCCCACTACATGAGTGTTCTAGGAACCCATCTGCATCAGCGAACCCAGCTGGGTTGTTGTGAGAGGCTGCGTTCGGCTTCAGTGAGGGCGTTTTTTTGGAGCCTCTTCCAATGCATTTGCCCTTTTTGTGATGGCTGATCTACACAAGCAACATGCAGTGGTGAAATTTTGTTCAGCTGAGTGTTCAGCGGTTTTTGACCAAAAATGGCACAACTCTTGAAGAGTCCTCAAAGGGAATCTTTTTGCCAGTGTGGAAGAGGTGGAACAAAAAGTGGCAGAAGCACTAAAAGGCATCAGAATTGAAGTGTTCAAAACCTGTTTTGAGCAGTGGAAAAAACATCTCGATAGGTGTATTGCATCAAATGGAGAGTACTCTGAAGGTGACTAAGTCTGAATGTGTAAAAATAAACAAACATTTAATAAATAAATTCCTGGGGTTTTTTGGGTCCCCCCTCATAGAAACAAAGTGAGTCAGAAGGGGCCTCCTAGGTCATCTAGTCTGACCCCTGGCTCCAGCTGACTCTGCTCATGTAATCTCCAAATCACATTTAGGTGAATCACACTTTCCACAGGCCAACATTTGGATGCAAAAAATCTTCATGGTTACAAAACTTAAAAGAATTCGTTAGAACAACACTTATAATAGACTAGGAAAAGTGCCAAAGTTTAACAGCCTTTCCTAACCTAATGCTCTCTAGATATGTTGCACTACAGCTCCCAGAATTCCTGACTACTGGTCATGCTGGCTAGAGCTAATAGCAGATGAAGTTCAAAACATCTGAAAGACACCAGGTTGGAAAAGGCTGATTTAAAAAAATGTATTTTAGAACAAATGCCTGTAGCACTGAAGATGGTAAGCTAAAACTAAAGAAGTATTATTCACTTCTCTCTCACCCAGGAGGGAATTTCTCCTCAAGGCAATGGAGGAGAAACTTGTCCCCTTCTCAATGGACATTTGTTGTGTTCAGAACTATTGCTTCTCATTCTTATGCAAATTTAAGTCAGGAGTAAAGTACAACTAATTGACTAGGAAAAAGCAAGGAGACAGCCCTAAAAAGCATTGTGCAGAAACTGCTCCCAAAGAGAGAAAGATGAAGGGGGCAGGAGAAAGCGGGGACAGGCCATGCTTCAGGATTTTAGTTAAGATGCTCCCTGGGGAGGGAGGGCAGAACTGGCAGGGCTGTACACTGGTTAAGGAACCGGAGGCTTACCCAGAGGAGTGATTGCCTGCAAGTTGGAGCGGGGGAAGTGCATCTTATCACCGGTGCTGTGCCTCTTGTTGGCCGCAGAGCTGCTGCCAAGGTTGGTCAGCGTCACTTCTTCTTTGATCTCAGCAGTGGTCTGTCCATTTTGCATCAAAATGCCCCCTGAAAGGAAAATATGAATTTTAAAACAGTATTTGTTAAGGTGAACACTTCCTCTTATGGCTGGGTTAACAAACATCACGGGGCAGGAGGCTCTCAAAGCAAAGCGTCTGACTGTGGCGTGTCTGCAGCTGCATGCCGAGACCGATTTCAGGGAGGTCCTGTCCTCCCCGTAAGAGCATGATGGTCACTGTGGGGAGGATGCCGACCACCGAAATCCATAGCTGAGGCAGGCATCACACCAGCTGCTGCAGGCAGCCAAAGTTTTTTGAACAACTGAACTATAGAGGGCATGGAGAGTTACAACAGCAGTTACCCCATCTAGACAGTAACATCCTGGCTTCAGTGATTCACACCCTTGAAAACTCCCAGGTAGATTTACTAACAATGTTTTGCATGTCGGGCTGTCTTTGAAGATGGTCTGAACACTCCAGGTGGTATACAATATGGCGGCGACAGTGCTGACTGGAACCAGGGATTATAACATTAAGCCACCACTGTACCATTTTCACTGGCTCTCAGTTCAATTCTCTATTCAATACTAGGTGCCAGTGTTTAACTACAAAGTCCTTCATAGCTTGAGGATGTAATAATTAAAGGACTGCCTCTTCCTGTATGTTCCTGCCTAAGTCTTCAAATAGTAATCTGAGGTCCTGTTCCATCCCCCCACCACTCTAATGGCAGGAAGTGAAGGGAACTAAAGAGCCTCTTGATGCAGGTAAAAGAGGAGAGCGCAAAAGCTGGCTTGATATTCAACATTAAGAAAACTAAGATCATGGCATCCGGTCCTCTTACTTCCTGGCAAATAAATGGGAAAGAAATGGAGGTGGTGACACATTTTCTTTTCCTGGATCACCACAGACAGTGACTGCAGCCAAGAAATTAAAAGACGCTTGCTCCTTGGGAAGAAAGCTATGGCAAATCTAGGCAGCATACTAAAAAGTAGAGATATCACCTTGCTGACAAAAGTGCATATAATCAAGGCTATGCTTTTCCCAGTTGCAATGTATGGCTGTGAAAGCTGGACCATAAGGAAGGCTGAGCACCGAAGAATTGAGGCCTTTGAATTGTGGTGCTGGCGGAGACTCCTGCGTGTCCCTTGGACAGCAAAGCAATCAAACCGGTCAGTACTAGAGGAGATCAACCCTGACTGTTCTTTAGAAGGCCATATAAGATGAGACTCAAATACTTTGGCCACCTAATGAGAAGGAAGGACTCCCTGGAGAAGAGCCTAATGCTGGGAACAATAGATGGCAAAAGAAGAAGGGGCCAGCAGAGGATGATGTGGCTAGATGGAGTCACTGAAGCAGTTGGTATGAGCTTAAGTGGACTCTGGGGGATGGTGGAGGACAGGAAGGCCTGGAGGAATGTCATCCATGGAGTAGCGATGGGTCGGACATGACTTTGTGATGACTACCAACAACAACAACAACAACAATTGCAGCACTGCATAGGCTGAGATAGAAGGAAGGAGTCTACAAAGGGGGATGGACACAAGGAACCCAGGGATTGAGAAAATAAACCATAGTTTGTCTGTCCACCAGATAAGCCTGACGAGGGCAAAAACCTGGGTTAAACAAACAATGAATTCCCATTATGTGCAAATAAGGCTACTGTCTCAGTAAGCAGTTGCCTTAGGTACCGCCTAACTGAGCATCTTCTGAATAATTTGAGAACAAAATGGGTGCAGGAGTTTATTTTGTGCCAGAACAACACATTCTTACAGTTTCCTTGGCCACTTGAGGGCAGTAAAGCCACACAATTCAGGGTTGCCTGTTCATTGTTCAGTATTCACTACCTTATTCAGAATTCACTTCAGTCCTTGATTTCTGATTAGCCCCTTTTGCAGTTTGTCTTTAGGATCCTGCTGGATATCCTTCGTTGTTATTTCATAACACTCCAGTAGTCAGATCAGAACTCATCACGGTGTCTTAGCATGTAGGGGCAGCCTCTAGGTACCACTGTCATTAGTTATTAGATTAATACAGCATCATTATGTGCAGTGCCTGGAGGAGTGTGGTCCATGGGGTCATCATGGGTCGGACACGACTGCGACTAACAGCATTATTAGGTGCACCTCTTCAGTCCTCAGAGGTGCCAACAGAATCAAATTTGCCTTCAACAAAAAAAGCTAGAACAATACCTTAAGTACACTGAAGACAGGAGAGAGGGAGGGAGAGACAAGACAGTCTCCTCCCTGCACAACCTCTCCTGTGGTTTATTTTCAAAGCAGAAGGACAATTTAGACAAATTCACTAAAACTGGCAGCAAAGTAATTTAAATTATGCCCTGAAAATAAACCAAACCCATGTAAGTTACTTGCAATCAATTCTGATTATGAGCTTTTTCCTTATGGTCAGATGATGAGGATGGAATGCAGGAATCGTGTCCAGGCACTAGTTGAGTCTAAGCTCCAAGATGGAATCTGAGGAACTATGGCTAATTAAGTCAGAGAACTACAGATCACTAACTAAACCTATACTCCACTTCATAAGGGCCTCAAAATACTCTACAAATGAGTATGGAATATTATGACTGGGATGAAGTAAAGATTTTCTAGAACTATATAAGTGGTATTCCCTCTTTTGCTTTAAGATTCAGCTTACTCAGAACTTCTGCTATTATAAAAAAAGTCAAAAACACCAACATGGCTGGAAAAAATACTAACAATGTCTCTTTAAAGGATTGAGGTACAAAGACTTCAGTGTTTTCCAGTAGTATTCAAACTTTCAGGGCCAGAATCCATCTTTAACCCCATCCTGTAACACAGTAAGTTATTTTGGACCGTATGTTCCTGATTGTGTTAGGTACAAAGCTCATCCAGGTCCCACACGTGTCCCAGCTTTAATCACTTTACACTTACACTGGAGTGAATTGGCTATTTTGCTGCCTATTCACCCAGTTTAGAGAGATCCTTCTGAAGCATTCACAGACGGCCTGAATTTCCATCTTCCTGAATAATCTGGTATCTCAGGAGGCCTAAACTGAAACAACCCCACTGCCGCCACAATTTCCTTCCAGGTCAGGATCAAGATCTATGCCTTACCATTCAGGCATTCCATCTCCGGCTCCTCGCCCTCTGGCTGCTTCTTCAGTCTCTTTGCCTTCCGCCTCTTCTTGCAGTAAAACATGAGGCCCAGGACAATGATGATGTATGCCACTGCAGCTCCAACAGAGAGCCCTATGGTTTGGATCATTTTATAGGGTGTGTGGCTGCTCGGTGCATCACCCCGTTCTGCTACCGGTTTGTCTGGAAGTAAGAAGTCAGCATTACATTAAAGACAAGAACAAAATGCTGCATCTTTATCATAGCAATATATGGTCTCCTTACACGGAATATATCACAACCAGGCTTACTCTTAATGTGCCCTTGAAATGTACAGACTTGGATGGAGAACTCTCCCTATACTAAATCATCTGCAAGTTTAGCAGGATAAAAAATAGGGACCTTCCTGTTCTTCACTAGCTAAAGCATCAGACCTAACCCAGAAGCTGATCTTCTCTCCCCACCAGCCCCAGCACACACTCCTTCCAAGCAAATCAGGTCAAAAATCTTCTAACTGCAGTCTTTACTATGTTAAACTGTCTCTGTGATACAGAAGAAGTGTACTACAGAAGTCACTAATAAACAACGCCAGCTAAGTTAGAATACCAGCCATCAGGAAAACAGGGCTTAATGCTAAGAAGTTAATTCCAAACTGAATTCTTTTCTTCCCTTCCCAACCAAAAGGGGTTAGCTCTGCTCTCAGGCTGATTCCTGCTATTAATAGACCAGAGGGCAGGATTGTCAGATGCTACTCAATTTGTTCTGTCTTTTTGATCTGATGCTGAACTACAGGACTGATCAGGTTACATCCACTTTCACCTGACTGCCTGTTAAGTGGAGTTTCCCCCAGAATCAGACATGGCCTGGTTCTCACCAGCATCTTGGGTTTTCAGCTAAGAGCGCTAACCCAACTCTTCTTCCAGTTTGGATTCCAATTCTGAGGCAACAACCTTGAAAGGTTGTACTTTGGAAGAAGTAGGTTTAGTCTTTACAAGTACAATATTATGACCTTCTTCAACCATTAACTACTATTTACAGACAGAATATTCTGCCCCGTCCTTCATTCAGATTTCGACCTCAGCTAGAAGAGTCAGAGAAGATGTAGGCTCCTCACACAGAAGTGACTTTTTAACCTTCCAAATGAGTGGCCCGACCAGCACCAAATGGGTTCCCCCTTACCCACAACGTGGAGAAAGGCCTCATGATGCTTGATGTTGCAACTGTTGCCAGCAATGCAGGTATACTTGCCCGAGTCTTCAGTGGTGACATCATATATCACCAGAGAGCCATTGGGCATAATCTGGATCCTGCAAGAAATGCAAAAATATTCAAGCAAGTAGGAAGCAGCCATAAATCACTTGGGGCACTGTATTAAACAAGTAAAATATACCACTGCATAGTCCGATAGTCTGCAGGCTATCAGTTCAGGGTGATACAAACCAGCCTGCCAGAGCACACTTCACTGGAAAGCCAACTCCTGTCTCTCTATACCTCCTCTCCCCAATCATTAGCTAGTTTGAAAACTGGAGTATGGAGATGGGGTTCCCTCCTAAACCCAAATATAGCAACCAATACGATCCTGAGAGCAAGTAAACAGCATGTCAGTTCTTCCAGAATAAAGGATCAAAGTATGGAAGCAGGGGCAAAGAACTCCATATTATCCAACCATCTGTCAAACTGTAGCAGTTTCTTGTGTTTCAAAGGAAAGAGCAAACAATCCAAACAAGTTTCTCAGCTTCCTCACTTAAGATTGTCAAAACTTCTGGAAATCTGCCTGGTCTGGAGTATGTCACAGAACTATGAAAATACAGTCTTATTTAGCTTTTGAGAACCTTATTTAGTAGGAATCCTAATCTCTCCCATCTCTAGCTTCTACTTCTGTTGGCTACAGATGGCTTGCAACATCGTAAGCTCCAGCTTTGACAAAAAACAAATGGATCAAAAGAATTAATACCTAACTGTTTATACAGATGATACGATCTTTTCACAAAAATTAAAAGAAATTCAGTATTTTCTACCTAGAAGATCTTCCAAGTTCTAAGTAGAGAAAACTGGTCTCAGAGCAATCTCTGGATCTCTGTTATGCTTTGAACACAGAGATCACTTTGAACGGAAGATGCCAGAGACTGAATCTGAGTGCTAAATAATTGTAATACAGGTACTCTACCACTGGCTATACTTTGCCCCCTTTTGCTTCACAAGGCTCTGTAAGCATCTGCCTGACTGTCTAATCAATTCTAGATGCTGGTTATTGCGCCATACACTTCCGAACAATGAGAGGATCCTTGAATTGCCTGCCAATGGTGTTTGCTTTTGGTTTGCAGAAACTGGAGAGAATTGTGTCACGGGCCAAGGAGTGTACTCTCCCTACACATACAAAAAGAAGGTGAAGGAGCTGCAGCCAGCAGAGTGGAAAAGCCTGAAAGTGACTGAAATGGAGAGGAGAGCATCCCTCCTCTTAAAAACACAGCAGGGAAAAGACTCACTTATAACTTGGTGGAGAAAGAAAAACTGGACAAACACTGCAATTTACTAGGACTTTCTAATGGTACCCATTTAGTTGGAAAGGCAACATTTAGTGTGACATCTCATCTCAGCCCTGACTGGGGAGCATTATAACACAATCCCCTGTGGTTGGTGCTAGGGATTCACCAGATGATGCTGAACATTGTGATGGCTGTTCCTGCAATGTCAACCTTCCTCAGAAATACACTCAAACCATATAAATCATGTGCTTTCAAAATGTTTTCTTCAGCTGACACAAATCATGCAAATTAAGATGTTTGTACATATGTACTCACTTTACATTGTTTGCTTCTGCTAGCCACCTCTGTGACTGAATACTGAGATTTCACCAAGGACTGTCCACATACCTTCAAGTTTCTGTGCACCGTCATAAAAGGCCTAGAACCCTTTCCTTTAAAAATCATTGTGAAGGAAGAACTTCCTACAATGGTACATTTTACTACGTGGCACACTCATGAAATATCTGTGCACGTGCACTGCTACACTCATAATTCCCCTTAGAGTGGAACAGCCTCAGCTCTCTTTGTTCGCTTGCTGAAGTCCTCACAACTGAAGATGAAGCTGTGAAATTATGTTGAGCAATGGCTATTCAAGGATTAGAAATTCGAGATACTTTTAAAAGGCTTAAGATGGAACTCAGAAAAGAGTCTGACAAAAAGTGCAATGGAATAAAATCTAAAAGTTTGACACCCTCAGAGTTTATGTACAGAATATTCATATACTGACTGCAAAATTTGGGATTTCAGAGCAGAACCCTCAACTCTGTGCAAGTTTATATTTAAAGTATCAGGGAACACTATGGTGCCTGGGTGAGGTTTTCAAGTTGAAGCCATTAAAGCAAAAAGGCATAATCTCACAGCATGTGTAACCGACCCTGGCCCCAAAAGCCATTCTTTGGTATTGGTCCTATTTATATTGACTTTAGGCAAAGTAATTAGTAGAAAGACTGGGCCACACCTGGGTGAGAATTTGTCAGGCTCCAGAATCCGGTCCTTTCCTTTCCACTGGATTTGTGGCAGGGGGTCACCTTCAGCTTGGCACTGGAACATCGCTGTGTGTCCTGGATAGACGGTTGTATCCTCTGGCATCAGCTTAAAGCTTATGAAAACTAGGAGGAAAGAAAACACTTTACACACCATGCAAGCATTGGGCTTCAGGAGATGGGCAGAGACCCGGCTTGAACACTGAACTGGGTAAGTGGCTGGGTAAGACTGCCCCACAAATTAAGCAGCTGTCATTAGTATGTTCTGGGCTGTGGCCTAACACCAGAGGGCAGTAACTGTGGTCATACCTTTGGAATGAAATGTGGAAGACAGCCAGGACTACCTTTTACTTTTTTTAACCTGTTGGGAAAGGGCAGGTTTGCCATGAGGGTTTTTGGGCACGGGGTGACTCTAGAGATCTTGTGTTTGTTATCCAGATACCCTCCGAGCCAAATTCCTCTTCCAGTATGCTTCCAGTGGTAGAAGAGGGTGGGACAATGATCACCCCCTCATCCAGGGGATCCTCTGGAGCATGTGAAAAATTTACTTAAGTGATAACCACTGGAAATGAAGGCTATTCTCCACAGAAGTCTTAACATTCCATTGGTGATCAGTAATCTGTTTATTTGTTTCTATGCAGGTTTTGTGTTTACTCAAAAGAGCTGACAGGCCAATTTTTGATAACCTGTCGTTTCCTCCAGTAGCCAGCTCAAGTGGACAGATGCTTGTTTGTTAGGAAACAAGAGGATCCAACTCAAAAGGAAGGTAGTGGCAACTGCAGCAGCCTAGGTGTGCAGATAATACATGTTTGTGAATGTATTTATAAACAATGCAAAAACCAACTAACAGGAACCTGGGAGGTTAGGGAATATAGATAGCAACTGAGCCTACAGGGGTGGGCTATGGAAAGAAGAAAGTGTCTAAAGAAACCGTAAGTCTGGCAGGCTGTGTAAGTGTCAGTCACTATAGCTGAAAATACTTTGGGATACAGAAATTTGTCAGCTGAAAAACACAAAGAGCAAAATTAGAGGCAAAAGAAGATAATGAATTGGTCTGCTCAAATCCTTGACAGCTAATAGTATGATGGAGATCAGGGTTCTGGGGGGATGTTTTCCCCATCCCCAGAACTGCTTTCCCCACCCCTCCATACTCATAAATACTCAAATTCTTAAGTCTGGAAGTTCTCTAGTGCTGTATAGCTTAACAAGGAAGGGACATGGGGGAGGTAGAAAGGAGAAACGGTGCCCTTTATTTCTTCCCCGCTGTTAAAGCTTGGCCCCACATCATATCTCCCAAGAGGCCTTCACAACACTAGAACCAAGGCTCCCTAGAATCAAGATCAGGAATTCTCCTTTCAAGGGTTAAGCACACAAGGCAGCATTTTGTTGCAGGTTATGTGCATAGGTACATGTGTGCACATGTGTGTGTGACTGAACGCCCACCAATAACCTCAGAAAATTAGACTGAGCTCATGGACTTTCAACAACCAACTATTGCTTAGAAGGAACGCAGTCCTACCCAATGTTTACCTGCTACTGTCAGATGCACTGTTGCTCTGATCTCGCCCTGCAGGCCATTGGAAGCAATACAAGTGTAGTTCCCAGCATCACTCCTTGCTACTTTATGAAAGTGCAGGCTTCCAGTGTTGTAACTGACCCAAGCGGGCAGGCTGGTCCCATCTGGATAGAGGAGCAGAGATATCAGTTAAAAGCAGCCCTGCAAGATCTGTGTGCTGCAATTATCTTTAGAGAAAAAACACAGAAATCATTTTTATCCACAAAGCCTGGTAAAAACAGATTCCAAACACCAAGGCACCTAGAATAGGCAACTCTGCAAAGAGGTTGAATAGCAGACTGCCCCAACCTGGTTTGCTCCAGATGCGTTAGACTACAACTTCCAGCCTACCCAACATCTGGAGAGAACCAGGGTGGGGAAGTTGGTTTAGAGACCTCATATATAAAAATCTATTCTAAAATCTTACATCATGATGTAAGTCAAGCATGCATCAAAAAAGCTATGTTTTTCTATCTTCCCAACATTTTCCCTCACCAGTTTTAATCCACTGGATTGTAGGCTTTTCTCGGCCTCTGGCTGAGCAGGATACAGTGGCATTTTTATCAAACTCGACACACCGCAGGGGCTGAGGAGGAGGAGTAAACTTCAGCTTCTCTGCAATAAAACCATCCAGTCAGAGACATGAGCATGCAAGCAAATGCTGCCCAAACCACACATTTTTCAGTCTTTTGAAAAAGAGGTCACTGTTTGAGGGTCACAGAAATACAAACAGGATCAAGAGAAACCTGATGGTCATCAGAGTTTCCCATTCTTAAGACATCCCCAGGAACAGAAAATGCACTTTGATACAGTGTCTATATGTGCATGTGTGTGTGGATTCACATGCAGCAAGCAAGATCCCTCACAGCAGCACATACCCAGAACATGGACGCGAGCTTGTTCCTCAATACTTCCAGCTAGAGTGCTGCTCACACACTTGAAAACAGTTCCATCATACACTTCTACACTGTTAATACGGAGTGATCCATTCTCAGCAATTTCAAAGCGGGAATCCTGCCAAAGATGAATGCAGCAAAGACACAAGGCATGAAGGTCTTCAAACTCCCAAGCTCACAGATACCCTTCCAGATGTTATCTTGTGCAGGCAGGCTACTTCTGCAAACATTTTTTGGTAGCCAATTGGGCCTGCTAATTAAAAGGGGGCTGTCACTCATATATCTGCATCAAAAGTTTATCAGCCACTTGGAACAACCCTGATCTGCCTCAAAAGAAAAGTGACAAAAAAAATCTTTATGTAATCACAAGAGCTCTCCACCCACCAAATTTATACAGCTGAAAAGGTGGAACACAGAAAGCTGAAAGACTGCTTTGTGGAAAGCAGAATTAACTCTGGCTGCAACCCCATGCCCCAAGGCAGAATTCAGAAGTGCCCTTTTTCTACCTGGCATAACTACCTTTCCACCAGCAATTAGGTTCTAGTTGGTTCTTGTCTGCAGCGGCAAGAACAGGCTCCATTTCCAGAAGCATCTCATGGGGGAAAGGGGGGATTAGAAGAGAGACTGCCAATGAAAGCCTATTCAGTGCTATGTCAGATGCTTGGGCTCGTCTCCTTTTTGTTGCATATTTATGGAAGGGGTTTAATTGCACAATGGGATTAAGCCGTCTGGAACCAGATATGTAAAACCACAGGACACTCTCAGCTGCTAAATGGAAGACCACACAGGGGCTTAAAGGAGCATGTGTGAAGGAGAGAGCAGGCCATGGAGACCCTGTCTGAGAACCACATTGCCAGTTTAATTTGGTGGGTAAGCAGGACTGAAATATGCATTCTCTTGTGAGCACAGATATCTCTCTCTTCTAAAAACACATGCAAGCATACGTGAGCCACATGTATGTGCACTCATAAATATAAAGGCATCCCGAGACACAGGCATGACAGCTTTGTGGTTCTTTGTGTTCCCAAGAGGCTTTGTTTCCCCAAGGTGCAACAGCACTGAAACTCCTCTGTTCTTCTCCAAGCAGGAAAATCCCAGCATGGAAAATCAAGAGCAGCTGCTTCCCCATTAATTCTTCCTTCAATCTTCAGCAATAGAAACACTTTCCTTGGCATGAACACACACGGAAAACACCAGTCAGGGACAGGGGCCCTCTGGTCTGGAGGGCTCTGCCACAAGCAAGAGCCAGGCACAATGCCTGGTGAAGCTGAACCTTTCCACCACCATTTCCCACTCTTCCATAAAACTCCCTGAAATGAATCAGCCCCATTCCCCTTCAGTGTCTTTGGAGAGAACCGTGGCAAATAAAGAAGCCACAGTCCAGTCCACCAAAAAAACTGTAAGGGGCCAGAGAAGTACAGCCTGAAGTGCTCTATCCCTAGTTTTGAAAGGAGGAAGATCGGAAACAACTTACATCTCTGAAAGTAAAGTTGAGCTCTCAGCAAAGCACAAGTGCATAGAAGGCCTACACTGGGAGGTACCGTAAGTGTACTGCTGAGAACCGCAGCAAAAGCAATGAAGGAGATTCAGCAGCACAAAGACTGGGCAATCACATATATAAGTCGGCACAAGGACCCACAATACCTCAGAAATGGGGATGCCATTGCGAAACCAGTTGACCGTGGGCTTCAGAGAGGCTTTAGTGAGACAATGGAGGTAGCCTGGTTTACCCTCTTCTAGCTGACTGTCCTTGGGCTTTTCCACCCATTTTGGCATTGCTAGGCAAGAAAAGAGACATGGACACGAGTCAAAACTGACCCAGTAACAGAAGACTTTGACATACACTACATTTCATGCTTCAGCCCTGAACTCCAGGACTTAGGCCCATGAAACCCTGAGAAGCAAACAGTGGGTCACCCATTCTGAGTTCTCAACTCATATAACAAGAATTTAATGTTCGCTACCTGAAAAATTCCTTTTTGTCATCCAACGCTACTCACAACCCTTCATTCAAAGCATACTGCTTTCTCCGTTTTCTCAGTATAGACAGAGGAATCTGCTTACTGGCCACTGTGACGGTCAGGTCCTGCTTCTTTTCTCCGGCCTTATTCACTGCATGACAGGTGTATATGCCCGCGTCCTTTTCTCCAAGGCTAGCAAATACAAGGTCCTCAGCTTCTTGGCGCACTCTGCCAGTTGTGGGGATCCGAACACTGTTTCGCTCCCACCAGATCTGGGGTTCAGGGACCCCCTGAGGGGCCACACAGGTCACACGCTGCTCTTTGTTGGCTATGAAAATCTTTGGGTCAAATGGTTGGGAGAAATCTGCAATTTCTGGGGAAAATACAAATGTACAGTTTCGCATGGAGTACCAGGACAGGGCAGGATCATGGGTGGAGCTCTGGATAGGAACTTATTTAAAAACAACAACAACCAGGGAATACCCAGGTCTACCCAAATAATGTCAGCGTCAAGAGCCCTCCTAACTAGGCAAAGTCATTTCCAAAGTACATACCTGCCAGTTGCAGGGTTGCTTCCAAGATAACTGGCTTGCCCCTCTGCCCACGACCAACACATTTATAGACTCCAACATTGCGTCCTTTCACTTGAGGTATCAGCAGAGAACCATTGGAAAAGACCACAGGTCTTTGGGAAGGTCTTTGGGAAGAGAAAGAAGAAAGATCTGCAGTCAGCCATGGAGCTTGTACAGCACAGGAGCTTGCAATAACACCACTCACCATTCAGGAAAGACCTTAATGGAACTGTATTTCCAAAACACATCTTCTACCTATTCGAATGGGAGGTTTCAAAATGTTCCATGGTGGCTCATTGTTTTTGTATACGTGGAGTGCCACAGACAGAGGATATTATTCATATATTTTTCTGTGATTTGTATGCCAATGACAAGAAAAGATTCCTTGCACCTTTATGGGGAAGACTATCTGATAGCATTTTGACTGAGCAGCTGTGTAAACTAATTGTAGACACAGATCCTTATGAGATTGCTCAAGCAACTTTATTTGCAGTTTGGCTGCTCAAAGATTAAAGCAAATGTTGTAAAAACTTGCTGCCGAAGGGTGTACCCAACATGAATGAATTCACTTGAGAGGCTTGTTCAAATGCTTCTTCTGTGATTGGGTTTGCTTTTTCGCTCCCTAAAATTATAAGAACCTGTGGTCACATGGAATGAAACCAAGTGACCATTAGTCACTGCAATACCCATGTTCCCAATGCTCTCTGCTGCAAACAAGTTAACGGGAAATGGGATATAGGAGAGGTAAAATGAAAGGAGATGGACATGTTTAGGAAAGAAGGGCTGACTACATTCTAACAGTCAGAAATCAAATTTCAGAAATCAAATTTCATGATAACAGATAAGGTTATTATGGTGGCAAATATGCTTTTACTCCAAGCAGGTATCAGATAGGGCTGCTGCCTTTGGGTTAATTCTTGTCGTGCTCTCAAAACTGATAACAGCAACACCGCAGAACAGTGGGTCAATTCCTTTTTGTACTAAGCAGAGTTCTTCCCCCTTGGGCATGATTCATTTTCTTGAAGGAAAATATGCCTTTCCTATAAGCACCCCCTACAATTCATCTTTCTATCCTTACAGGGGAAACTTACTTAGTCCGATTGGAAACAACAGCTTCATTCTCAAATAACCATTCCTGGGTGGGAGGTGGGACAGCTTGAAACTTGCAATGGAACATGGCCTCCTCATTCTTACTGACAATTTGGTTCTCAGGAACAATCACTGGACGAGGGAAGCTTTCATCTATCATGAGGAAAGGAGGCACATGGTAAAGCAAGGAACTTGACACAATCAACATCAGTCCACATTAAATAGGGGACACAGTAGTTAACACAGAAACAGAGTGAGTCAGAAAGGGACTCCTGGACTGACCCCCAGCTCCAGCAGGCTCCACTCATGACATGCCTGCCATGTGCATGTCCAGCCTATCCTTAAACACCCTCACCATGGTGGGGCTTCAACCACCTCCCATGGAAGCCCACTCCATACCCTAGGAGTCTAACCATCAGGAAGTTAGAGGAAAATATTTCAGAACTTCCCCTTTGCCAAAGCCTTACCTTAACAGGCCTCTCTAGCAGGGTCCACTGGAGGTGCAATAATCTTTTTATCAGAAAGACACAACTCCCAGGTTTAAAAAAAATCAGTATAGAACTCAGATTGTTACTACTTAATCTATTTTGTTGGCTTCTCCACCAATGCAACACACCTAAATTCATTCCTCCATACAGTAAGGGATTTTTATTGTTGTTTGTTCCATGATGTTATCATCATTGCAGCAGTAATCCACATCAAAGTAAGAAGCGCCTTATACACCAGGTTTTTATTTTCTTCCTTCAAAATAGCTAACCAAGCTAACTGATGGAATTTCTGTTGAGCAATCTTCTCAGCTTCTTTGAAGACATCATCCTCCCCAAAATTTTGGGGATGCTGAGATATAATTTTACTGGGGCAAAGTACCATTGATACAGTAATTAAATAGAATTCTCTTATTTTGTCAGAAACAGATTTAAATGGAATACTAGGCCAAATCCTATTCCAGCTAGTTTTTTCAATATTGTTCAAATCTTTTCCCCAAACTACCCTGACATCTTCAGAGGATCTATATTTACTTCCAGTTAGCAGTCCTGAAAGCAGTCTTTCATAAACTTGGTTTATGCAATGACAGATTCAAAATTAGTAGATGGACTATTACTGCTTTCACCTGAGGCTTTGCTGGAAAGCAAAGGACATCTGATACATTTGTAACCAATTTATGTTTCTGTCCAGGAACATACCTGTAAATTGTTGGCCTGGAGCAAGAGGGAGCTCTAGGACAGAAGTCCACAAATAAAGTATTTTAACCTATGTGGCCTGGCCACATCCCACTATGATTGAGAATCCCCTATAGCTCTGTCTACGCAACCCCAAGTTCTCACATGAGTGCCTTGCTTAATAACTCTCGCTTTTCTCTATATGGGTGCTGGCAATGGCTAGTTATTTTCCATTTTCCAAGGGTTGCTTTTCAGAATAGTTTGTGGGCTTATCCTGTGTCAAATACAAGAAAATGCAGCAACACAAAGACACCCGAGACCATCCCCAAGATTAGAAAATTGCGACAGCGGAACTCCCATTTACCTATGATGCTCAGACTGAAGTTGCTACTGCTGCACACAAAGGCCACAGCATTCCGAGCACAACAGTAATAGTTCCCGTTGTCATCTGGGCTGGCGCTCTTGAGAGTCAATGTTCGTTCCTTGTTGCTGACCAAATAGTTGGTACGATCGTCTACGATCTGGGCGCCATCCCGGAACCACTGACTTGTTGGGCTATGAGACAGACAGTTTAACAACTCAGAATCAAAGCAAAAGCCAGTTCTTAACAAGCAGCTGATATATGGCCCACTGGATTCTTTCTGTCAAAATGAACAGGCCAGACATGGATGTTCTAATGAAACCAGACAAATTCAACAACTACCCCAAGATCACTTTCTTGCTCAGTCACTGCATACTTGAAATAATCTTTTTTTTGTCCCAACATGCATCACTCTACATTTGCTTATACTGAACTGCAGGACTGTACTGTTCAACTTTTCATAATGTTTAGAAGTTTACATTAGGGAGGGAGGAAGGAAGGACGGAAGGAAGGAAGGCAGAGCCAGAAGAGAGTATGAACTGTTCAGGGTATTGGCTCCTTACCGTGGATGCCCATCAATATGGCAGCGCAATGTCACTGGAGCAGAACTTTGTATATCTTCTACCCTGGCTGGGTTCTTCAAGACAACTCCCCCCGTTTCAATCCCTGCCAGAAGGGGGTGGGGTGGGGGGAAGAAAACAAAAGCCCCTTTGAAGCGCCTGCCCTTCTCCAGTACGTTGGAAATTGAACCCTCCATATATCCAATGCCAGGTGTCAAAGGGTCAGTACAGGAATGCAGTGTTGCTTCCACCTCTGCATGACTGCACTTAATCGACACTGAGAAAATACAACTGAGCTGCATTATTTGCACTGCAAACATGCATAATCCATGCTTACGTAGTGAAACTAGTCTGAGATTCAGAAACATCTCAAGATGTATTTTATGGATACCTAACACACAATGTTTTCCATTCTGCATGGCTGCCAAATCACCACTTCCCCTGGCTAGGTACTTAGGTAGCAGATATTTCAAGGGGCAAGGCTGTCAGGCTCTCCTGTTAACTGCCTTTATTTACAAATGCTTCAATCACATGTAGCACTTGCTCTTGCCTGGGAGCATCACAGGAGTCTTGGGCTTTATCCAAGCCTGACTTTGTGCTACCATTTGCCAAGTAAAGAGGTAGCAGGTGGGGGGCATTGTATGTGTTATCTGATCTCACTTCAAGGGCACAGCTGGGCTACTAATGAGGTCCTTGCATTCCTTATGGATTTGCAGCACAATTCATCAGGGGTGGGTAGGGGAGAAGAGACATGCAAGCACTGCCTGTGCCAGACGGGGGATTTACACCTGGAGTGCTAAACCCAAATGGGCAGACCAAGCAAAGCACTCTCTCCATGGCTTACATCTGTCTTCCTGCAAATCCCCTATGATCTCCTTTTAGGTTGGCCTCACCTTGATCGGAGAATAGGGTTTCATCAGGGAGCTGGCTCAGCTCAGGCGACAACTGTGCTTTTGGGAAGTACTGAACTACTGAAAAAGAGTAACAGGCACTACTCTTTTTGCAACTGGCAAGTGATTTCTTCAACTACTGGCCTCAGAGGGAATTTGCTGCTATAGCTTATGAAGTGATATTTATGAATTTCTTCTAGACCCACCTTTTCTCCATTGAATTGAAAAGAGCATGCATTGGGTTCCCAAGCAGCCACTGATCAGGAACTGCTTAGGAACTTTGGGCCAAGACAGCGACTCCATTCTTTTGTAGTGTTTTGCCTACCTGCGGGAGAACAGACGTTTCTCCGACACCGCCTTCTTTTGATTTCTGTTAAATACATGCCTGTGCCTGCTTCATTAAGAAAATGAGTGTGTGTGAGTGTGTGCAGACTGCGTGAGCATATATAAGTGTGTCTGTGATCTGGGTGAAATAACTACAGGTACATGCTTTAAGGCATGCATCTGTGTAAGATGTATGTATACGTGTATATGTGTGTATACATGTTAGTGTGGAATTGATTACAAATGTGGCATTTGTGTAACTATGCAGATTGGCATCCAATGACAAAAATCCTACTTGTAGCTTACACCATTTATTTATTTATTTGGAATGTTTGTATGCTGTCCCAAATACTTCATACCATAATTCACACTGTTGTGCAATTCTTGAATCTTCCCCCATACAAAGAGCATGAAATGTTTCTTCAGGCAGTTTAGCCAAAAAATATTCTCTTAATAATGACCCCATAACAACGAATCCTTTGGAGAGTATCAGCATTAGTAACATATTCATAGTAATATTTAAATAATGGAGTGTCCCTGATATTGAAGCTTCCTGGAGGATTTAGAGCCTAAATACTCACTGTACTAAAAAAAAAAACTGCCATTAAGTAAGAAATTTCATTGGCTTCCAGAGTTCCCCCACCAGCAACATGAGAACTTGCACCTTGCTTCTACAAGCTTCAATTAAGAAGGCTGTAAATCCTGGCCAGATATTACCTACAATACCACTATATAATGACATGCCCTTCCCAAGCAGGCCATCCTGATCATACAATGCTGTCTTCCAGGCAAGACCTTTCTCTTTCAGTATTTAGGGCAGATTCCAAAATGGCTCATGTGAGGAGACTATCTTTTGTGCTTCTCCTCCTCCACCTTTCATTGACCAGGTCTGTCTGTAGAAGTGGCAAAACATGGGTGAATTAACCCATGATTTCCCACAGTGTATACTGGGCACATTCCACAGCCCTTCTGAATATTTTTTTTAAAGACTCACTTTCTGAGTCATTTCTTTAATTGGAATCCTATTATTGATTCAGAGTTAGGCCAACCTAAAAGGAGCCGTGGGGACTGTGGAATGTCATGCCATAGTTACATGTGAACAACTACATTATATCAGACTGGATTAAACACTGTTAACATCACACCAAGCAAGTCCAATTTGTAACCAAGACGCTCACACTTTATGTTGAAAGAGGCATTTGTTGTCTGTGCTTCTTCTCCAGTCACTACATTCCTGGCCACACACTGGAAGTTTCCACTGTCTTGTTGCCGATCAACAGAGGTGAACTGAAGATTGCTCCCTTCCTTGAATCGGCGTTCTGTGTCTTGAACAGGGACACCATTTTGTAGCCACTCAAACGCAATATCACTTGGCTCTTCCACTTCACAGCGCAAGATAGCACTACGACCATGCAAGGCATCCTGTGAGTATGGTTCCTTGGTGAAGGTTATCTTAGCCTGAGCTCCAACAGCTGAACAAAAGAAAAAGAAGACAAGACGCTATCAGTGGATGCACGGGGAGGGGAGGGGAGGGGAGGGGAGGGGGGCCCACCACCTTATGGCGGGAATGTCTCACCACATTATGGGGAGGAAGAGAAGAAACTCAACCACAACTACATACATACTAAATTGGGAAGCGTGCAGAAAAGGGTATCTGAAATGATCTTTGGGTTGCAGCAACTCCCATATGAGGAAAGTTACAAAAGCTGAGATTGCTTAACTTAAAACAAAGTGAATAAACGCAGACATGACAGAGGTGGACAGAATAATGGATGGTGTAAAGACAGTAAAATAGGAGATTTTTTTCCCTCTCCCATAACACTAGAACCTAGAACGAGGAAAATGACTGGTGGGACTTCCAGGACAGATAAAGGAGGCACATACTCACAGAGCACATAATTAACCTATGGAATCCAATTCCATGCAATACAGTGATGGCCACCAATCTGAGAAGGTGATGAATTGCTACTAGTCCTTCTGGTTAGATCAGCTCCCTCCACTATCAGAGGCAGTGCAGCTTGGTCCACCAGTTGCTGGGGGCATTTGAGCAGGAGGGTGGGGGCAGCTGTTTTGCCACTGTGTGAAAACTATGCTGAACTAGAGGAGCCACCATGGCTCCTCTTATATTCCTATGCATTTAGTCAGTCATATATAGTTTTATAATCCTAAGAATCTCAGTAGTCATTATAAAGAGGAACCAAATGTCTAATCCTTAGGATGATGAAAACCATTTAAAATTGCTTTTACACTGTATTTCTACTTCTACAATGTCCCCCAAAGCTTCATTTCTTTTTAGTAACAATAAGAGCTGAGCTATTAGAAGAATCTTCTGGAGCACACTTGCCACAGGCAGTGGACTGGGCCCAACAAGGCTGATGTCCAATAAGCTATTCTCAAATTAGAGTGAGACATTCTTTGAAAATGTTAAACTCCAACCTCTAAAGTCTGACCATAAAAACTATGTTGAGCCACTTTTTATGATACTTTTCTAATAGCCTTTCATTTAGCAAGCCACCAACACTTTTTGAGAGCATTCTGTCATCCCTGAAACTATGTTCTATCTGCAAGATAATCTATCATTATATCTTGCCTTTCAAGTATGGCATTTATATAAAGGGAAGGCCATACAAGTACAAACTTAGCTAGGGCATATAAATTGACCAGGAACTCTCAGAAAATTTTAATCTAAACACAAAGACCCCCCTTACCCACTCCCCACCAAACCAGGGTACAATCATCAACTGTCTAGGATGCTGGACAACACTGTTGTAATATGAAACCCACCCGAAGGCATTCTATTCTAACTTGTGAATTCAGAATGGAATACTTTTATGTGGAAAGAAGAGTTTTATTGTTAATATATACCTTAACAAGGCCCTGAAGCGCTTATGAGGTGGCCACCACCTGGACACCAAAACTGAGAACTGCTGGACTAAACAGCAGGACCCTTTATAAGCTAAGCTATAAAGCCACGGCGCCATAACTGGACTGTAAAATTGCTCTCTTATACTGGTTGGATCACAAACTTATGGAACAGAAGCCCCCAGTTCATGCATGTGGATTATACTACAAGAAGCCATAGACTTATTCAGATCCTGCAAAGTGAACTGCAACCGCAAGATCATTCTTCTCTGCATGATCATTTCAGATGCAACTATATGAGTTTTCAAGAAAATTTTGAACTGGAAAAGTCTGTGAGAACTATATAGTTTAAGACTGTGTATGCACTTGTGTGGGTATGGATGTATATTTCAAATATATCTTTAATGCACATGATTACTAGGGATGGTTACCTGAGAAAAACCCTCTTAATTGTGGCTTTGAAACTGCCCAATTTGTTATATTACTGCTTAATTTTCTGGAAGGATGCATGTTCTGTCTCAAATCACTGCAAGCAGAGTCAGCCCCACAAGGCAGGATCTTGTGGGATGGAGAAAGGTTTTGCTAAGAAAGTTAGAAAGTTTATGTTCTCATTATGAAAAGCAGAAAGTGAACACGGCAACTAGAAAGATGTATATGCTGTGGTACTGGAGAAGAGATATGTAAACTTTTCAACAATTTGAAGAGGTCCACAAGAAATAAAGGACATTACTGGAAAGAGGTGGTAGTGGAAGCCTGGCTGGTATATTATTTCTTTGACAAGCCAGAGAGCTCCATGCCATGTGACAGGACAGGGTGTGCGTGACGAGCACAGCAGGACAGGGTGTGATCTCAAGAGTATGTGCAAAAAGATCTGGAGTAAGAGAAAATCACCAATCACTAGTGATGTCACAGGCCCAAACCATTTCCTCCATAGCAATGGAAAGTGTCTGGGGGAAAGCACGTTTTCCTGGCAATAGCATTTTAAATTTAGAATACGAGGAAAATATGGCTTCTTTGGAAATGTTTCCCCACGAATGTGTCTGGATCTCAGAGATGACTGTGCAGCTTAATGGAAAGGTTTTTTTTGATTCTCCTGGATCAATTAAAATATAGTGCATTTGTCACATTCACTACAAAAAACCAAAAGGGAGAAAATGATTATTACCCTTTATTGCACTGGAATGGGTTCGGGTCATTCTTCAGAATCTGAAAAATCAATCTCAGCAATTCAACTGGTCAGAACTGTGACCTTTAAAACCCACTAAAGCGTCATTCTATCACAGCAACAGTGTTCAAGAACCATTCTTTAGTTCAGAATGTAAGCTCTGCAAATTCCATTTGTTCCTCACTGGGGGTCCATCATTTTGTGGATACCTGGAACAAGCTAACCTGAAGCTCATGTGTTTTAACGTTTTCAAAGGACAGCCATGGAAAAGAGGGAAGGGGCTGACATTTCTGCACATATAAATGCCCTTTGAAGAAAATTTACTGAAAATCAGTGCTTTGATCTGGCCAATAAACAGATATAAAGCAGGAATGGGCACAGCCTATGGCTCTTTTCTTCAGCTGCTGCGGTAAAAATCTGTGCAGGAAAGCTACAGGAAAGTCATGCAAAGCAGATGTTTTCAAGGCAAATCAAAACTGAATGTTTTCTTTGTACCTTTGCACAGCAATGCAAGATGCTCATGATGGACACTACACAATCCTTGACAGATACGTAGATCTATGCTCACAATAATTCCAGAACCAGTGCAAGGAGCACCATCTTTTTGTCTAGATTTGCTTCTTGAGAAAAAAGAGAAGTGGCCAGGCAAAACTGTGGCAATGAGTCAACACATCTCTGCTCTCCATCAGGCCAATTATGCAGATGACCCTGCAGGATCAGAGGGAGGGCTGTTTAAAGCATCCTCTGGTACAAGATGGAGAGGAATTATATGATGGGTGCAGGTAAGGTATCAGGGAAGTGCAGTGCTATCAACATTTCCCAGCAGTAAAGGAGGAGACAGGTCTAGACAAAGTTATTTTTAAGGAGCAATAAATCTCATCTATTATTTGCATGGAGCCTATCTAATATAGAAAACTTATACAACCTTGCTTTTTTCACACCCTTGATGATCCTCTGAAGTGGGTCGCTGAGAATAGACTAAAGTCCTTACTCTCTGGTTGTTATTTTCTAGTAGGCTTATCTTAGCATTTGTCAAGAGCAATCTTTTGATTACAGATTTAAGAAATTGAACTCCATTCTGCTACCACTCCATTATGGGTCACCCTGACGTCCCTGGTTTTAATCTCTAATTAGACTAAGTTTTAATAATGTGATAAAGGAGTCGGGTACACTGAACGCAATAATTTTGAAGAAAAAAAGCACTACTCTGATCAGATGTCATTCAAAATGTTTTAATGTTTTAATAAATAAAATGTTTTAATAAATAAATAAATAAATAAATAAATAAATAAAATACTATCTTCTATCTAGGGTAAGATACAAGCAAAAGCCAGAAAGACGAGGATGGCAAGTACCAATAAAATAGCGTTAGCTCCAGGTTATAAGGACCCTCAGCAACATGGGGGGGGGGGAGTTCCAGTTTTTTGGACCCCTGTTATATCTCCCCTCCACCAGAAAGATGCACCACGTAACTCACTGGATAGCAAGTAGGGGCAGCAGCCACCTATCGCAAAAAGAGCAGATAAGAGAGTTTCAAGCAATAGCAGGTGTACACACTGGAGACAGAGAAGGAGACATTTTGTGTCTCAAGAGGCAAGGGTGCCACATTAAAGAGGTGCCCCGATCTTACTACCATCCACAGAAAGAGAGCAGGTGATAGAAGTAAATGTGGTTCCTCCGTGAGGGCAAGGAATTGCAGTGAGGGTTGATTCTTCCTGGGCCTCAGCTGCTAGACATTAACTAACTAGCCAATTCCTCATTTTAAAAAATCATAACAATTTCTTCAAGTCAGTTTGTTAAGCAGTGACCATGAAAGATGGCATGTGCCTTTTCTCTTTTCCTTCCAGAGTAGTGGAGACCTGAATGGAAACACCTTAACCAGGGGTCCTCAAACTTTTTCTAAAGGGGGCCAGTTGACAGGTGCCAGTGGTGGACATGGGCCGCAAGGCGGTGGGGGGGAGGGCGTGCGTGAAGAGGGAGCTGCGGAGCAAGGCACCGGGTTGCTCGTGAGGAGACTGAGTCCAAAATGACCTCCTTGCAAGCAAGTTGCCTCCAGGGGCACACAATGAGGGACCGGCTTGCTCACGAGGAGATCATTTTCTCTGAGCTAGTCCAAAACGACCTCCTCGCAAGCAAGCCACACATCTGCATGCGCAAAACCTGTGGGGCAGGCCAGTTAAATGGGCATGGTGGACCGGATCCAGCCCATGGGTCTTAGTTTGAGGACCCATAACCTTAACAGTCACAGGAATAAATGCTTTGCCTATACAAGCCACAATCTTGGTAGAATACAATTAGTTATCTTGTTTCTATTCCAAGTGTGTCCATAGACATGATGCCAAGTTACGAATAAATGTAGGAGCAGATTTCTCAAGTTCACAACAAAATGCATGCACTAACCCCACCCTGACCTGAGAACTAACTTGTCATTCTTATAACAATATTAGTGTTAATAACCAGTGTAATAAATGTGCATGGTGATAAGCTTCTGCCAGTATCATTCAATTAAATCAGCTATTATTTGGTGATGTATCTGGAACCTTAATCAGCACAAGAGCTTGACTTGGCAATACAGATGGGATCGTAGCCAAGAGGACAGTCTTTGGTGCTATAGTGTGTCCCAAGTTGCTATTCCCCTTACAGCAGGAAGGAAGCAGAGTTCTAATGGTATGAATGAGTGACTGCAGCTGGAATGGAGAGACAGGAAAAGGATCAATGAAAGTATGAATGGCAGGAAGCAAAGGCTGTACAACTTCTACCTCATCAAATATCCACACCTGGGACTCCTCAGTCACACTGCTGAAATGGAGACAGCAGATGGGTCACATGGCCAGTTCTGAGGGAACATGCCCACTGACAACACTGCGCATACCTAGCAGAATCAGACCAGCTCCCTACCTGGGATATTGCACAGTCAGTACTCCCAAAGCCAGATTCTACAAATATCTGCACATTTTTACACTCCTCAGGTTACAAGCTGGCTACAGAAAGGGAAACAAAGGACAATTCAACAGTTGCTGCTCCCCATCTGATTCAGTCCCCAAGAATGAGCTCTCACGTGGAATGAGGCCAAAGCAGCTTGGAATTTCAGGGTCAATCAGATGCGACACATATGTTAAGAGGCTTATACCTAAACTACTCATCATTTTAAAAGAGGAAAGTACAAAACATAAGCAACCACTACTGTTCCTGCTCCACAGCTTCTTACACCAAGGGAGTTTGGTGTGATGTTAGCGAACCAGCTTATGAACACAAAAGGTTCTGAAATTATAAATACTGAGAAGAGAAGAAGTGCATGCAGGCAATTTCAAATTACTTAGCACTAGAAATGTTGGGTATCTAACTCTTTAGAAACAGCTGGTGAAGAGCAGCAGCTAACTTCTTTCTTCCTCTTCACTTCCTTCCATTTTGGTACTTGACAAGCAGCCTGATCCTTCTAACACACAGCTGTCTAGTTTCTTAAGAAACAGACCCCTCATTTCAAAACCAGATATATGCATCTCTTGCACACACTCCTCCTCCCACAGGAACTGATAGTAAACATGTGTGTTCTGGAGAACAGTCAGGCCATAATTTACATCTCCCAACTGTTCTAAGACCGCCAGCCACTGCCATCCTCTTTAAAGGGCTGCTCTGGCCATTACTTTGTTTCACCTCCAGTTAGTTCTCTGCCATTCATCTCCAGGATAATCTTGCTCTTTCCTTGCGTCTTTTCAGAGCTTAGACAGATTTCTCAACTGGGAATGGAAAATGTGTGTTTGGGGCAAGGAAGTTATCAGCTATATCTACAACTGTGGTCTGCTCATTGGTTCAACACACTGAATGACTATTATCATTTAACAAATTAAGAGACAAAGACTCTTTCTCAGATTTTATGAAACTCGAATTTAAACACTGATTGTGCTCACTCCCCTCTTTCCCCTGTAGTTGTACTGTTTGTTGTATATTGCTAACAACTTAAAGGTTACTATCAGGTTACTGAAAGGCATATAAATTTGAAAATAAACAAACAATTCAGGGACAGTATTCCTTGCATTTCACAAAGCATACCCATTTTGATTTCAGCACTGGCTGAATATCCCCTGTACTGAAATGATGCCCCTATTTCCAGTATTACAAGAATTACCACTCTGCAATTCAAATATCTATTCCATCCATCTTCTATGCCTACACCTCATATTTAACACCTACATATTTAAAGGCCTTACCATTATAGGAATATTATGTGTTTTGATGTTATCACATCCTTGCAAGCTCCACTACAGGTTTTCCCATATTCCCAATGTACAGTTTATACCTACTGTTACGCAGCAATAGTTGTTAGTTTTATTATGGCTTCATATGTACTGAATTCAGAAGGAGCCTTTAAGTTCTGTTTACTCCAAGAATGCAAGGTCAGATATTCTCCTGCGTGCATGAAAAATGGGCCAAAGGAATTTGATTGCATATAATTTCACCAATGCTGCCTGTGCCTTTTAACTGACTCAGATGGTCCATCCAACTCAGTATCAACACGGTTTGGACAGGACTCCTTCCGAGCCCAACTTGGAGATACCACTGATCCAACTTGAAATTTACTTGCTCTACCACTGAGCTACAGTCCCTCCCCTAGATTATTTATTCTATATCCTACTTGCAGATTTTCAATTTTCTGAGCTGTTTATTCACAGAATTGGGGTCTTTGGTTGTTTTTGTTAATCCCTTTGTTTTCAATGGTAGTGTGACCTTCAGATAAGCAACCTACTGTGCATATGCCTTATTGTTTCCCTCATGTGGTACAGGGCTTTGCAAAACCTAAAAAATATTTTCCACAGCCACACATCACTCAGGGAATGTATCTTACTTTACAGGCTTGATGCCCAAGGCCACAGTTGAAGCAAATCATAATCACCCTCATTCTTTCCTCTCACTCCTTTTTTAAAATTCCTAAGTTTCTTTCCCCTGCTCACTACAATCACAAATGTGAATTTTAAAAAGTTTCCACACCTCCCTGCCAGACAAAGTATGTTATATATAAATGAAACTAACCCCCCTCCCCCCACAGGCGGCACAACCTGCAGATGAAACTAAAATAGCAGGCAACAGAAGATAGCAATCAGGTGTCCCTTACCTCTGCCTAGCTGTGACTGTACTGCAGGGGTCCTCAAACTTTTCCACCAGGGGGCCAATTGAAAGGTGCTGGGCATGGGCTGGAAAGGAGGTGCCGGCAGTGCGTGCAGGGCAGTGCGTGCAGGGTAGTGTGGGTGGGCACGTGTGGTGAGGGGAGGCAAGGCGTGGGCGGGCACATGCCACAAGGCAGGTGCACAAGGCCGCGGCTTGCTCACTTGGAGATCATCTTCTACGAGAGAGCAAACCGCTGCCTCCCCGCACACAGGCGAGGTGGGCAGCAGCGGGCGCACGCATGGGCAAGGGCGCAGTGTGTCCCAATGGGCGTGGCAGGCCGGATCCAGCCCCCAGGCCGTAGCCAGAGGACCCATGCTGTTTTGGTGAAGTTTTGCTTGTAATATTAGTCAGAGCCTTCTGTTTTGAAACACCCAGAAGCAGAGTTCAGCTATAGTCAGGTGACACACACTGATCTCAGAATGTGCCTGTAGCTCATTCATCAGGGACGGATGCAGGCACATCAAATGACATGTCACTAAGTAGACTAATCAGCTTGACTGCATAAAGAATACATGATTTATTACAAGTTTTATGGAGTTGTCCTAGTGTACAATAATGTCTGAAGCAAGTTTTTTGTGAAATAGAATAGCACTGAATTTTCATTAATATTCTTTAACTGCTATCCCAAAAAGAATCAGGTGTATTTGACTGCTAAACTCTTGATGGTTACAAATATTGTGTTGGCAAAATACCAGAAATCTGTAACTATACCAGGTACTAGGGAATGGTTATTTGAAGTACTAAAATGAATTAGTATGGATACAGTGACAGAACTGAACCATAATGGAAATGGACTAATGCTCCAAACAGGCTTTTTCTTAAAATGAAACACTGGAATGAAGTTTTTGTATGAAGTAGCTTAGACCACAATCAGAATGCTTAGGCCAGACTGCTGAGAACTGCAGTGTGTTGCACTGAACCATATATCTTATTAGGACAGGATAAATTGGTTCAATGCTTGACTGTAAACATTTACTGATTCCTCAACCTAATTCCTGTTTATAGTAAAAAAAAAAATGCATTGCCATAGAGCAACTTTTTCTAGAAATCTGAAAATTTGATGACACCAATAGAAATGTGATTGTTTGGAGACTGAAAATGACCTCAATTCAGATGAACAGTTGGGTAAGTTTAAGGTAAGTTTAAGTTTAAATAACTAAAGACATTTGTTTGAAAATTCCCCACTCAAGATGGCAGTCTCATTCCTCATCAAGGGAGAAGTTTAAATGTTACAGAGGTTCCCAACAAAGTTGGATTATGCCAGTTTGGTACACAAATCACGTTTTGCAGTATGTATGAACTGCACTGTCAGCTCTCAAACCACCAATATTTTAACAGGGCTCTATTTTATCACCTTTCTTAGGTATTAAACCACCAAATTTCAATAGATGGGTACAACTGATGTTGCAGCTCCTATTTTTGCAACATCAGTTGTACCCACCACTTAATAAGACTGAAAAGAGAAAAGAAAGTTTGTATACCCAAAAAGATTTGATACTATAGAAAACCCAAAACATAATATGTAGGAATTGACAAAGAGGAAGGATGTAAAACATACGCAGTCAAGAAGAAAGCAGCTAACTGTTCCCATCTCTGACATCTCTTCTGAGCCAACAAACAATGCAACACATTTCCCACCAGCTTGGTTTAGCCTTAAATGTAGGTCCCAACCATTTTCTCTGCAATTCTATGCATATTTACTTCAGAGTAAGTTCCACTGGATTCAGTGACCTTAATCACACAGCACAACAGCCCACCATGGCTTAATTTACCAACAGGAGTTGTGTCATGCCAGGTGCCTGCACGGACTATGTTTTATGGTACTCAAGGGAGCCCAGTTAGCCATGACTTGTCACGTAACGTCAACCCAGGTAGCAGGGGTTATTTGATGGTTATACAATTGTCAAAGAACCCATGCCTTGCTAAAGGGTATTTGGGAACTGTCTAAACCACCAACTACTCTGCTGCCTGGGGGTTTGCTTATACAGTGTGACAAGGTAGATGTTTACAGACACCATGCTAAAATGGTTCCTCACATGCTCTTGTGGATTAACCCACAGTGGGCTCTCATGATGGACAAACAGGCCCAAGTAAATATACAATTGAAGTATGCTTCAATTATGAAAGGCCTAAAGACCTTCCAACACTGGTGTGGGAACCTGTGACCTTTCAGTTGTAGCCCTCATAGGGCTGAGGTCCAATCAGCCCTAGATAGCACAGTGTAGAATTAGTGATGGACAATGGGAATTGCAGTTCAACAACATCTGAAAGACTACAGTTTACTGCTCCAATATAAGCCTTTTCCCAAGGGAGGATTCACCAGGAATCGACCACTGTCCTTGTTATGGTGCATTGTATTGGGAGAACTGGAACAAACAACATGTCCCAAGCGTAGTAGGGATAATTCTGGAAAATAGTACCTTAGTAAAAGAATTGACCAGACAATGAATGAGCCCAACCACATGACAAACTCCCTTCACACACACATCAAATCCCATATTGCTTGCCAGTATTCCTTGAGAAAATTTTTCTTCCAACATATAGAAAAGATCTATTTCTCTTATCCTGGTGACAGAGGAATACCAGAGGCAATTTCCATCATCAGCTGCTGCACACCCATAATAATGACTTACAATGATGCCCTGTTTATCCATCAATTCTCAGCAGCTGTTGCCTAAACAACAAAGGCTGTTTAAGTATCTCAAGGCTACATAGCAAACAGAAACATATGTTCCTATATTAAGATACATATGCAAAATTAGCAATGCACCATATCAATTTCACTGCAAATTTTAACGCACCAAATGTTTGCTATCTAATACAGTAAGAGAAATTAAAAATAAAGGATAACAGAAAGATATGGTCCTTGCAATACATGTTAGTTCACATACTCTCAAATTGTTAACCATTGACTACAAAATATTGACTGTATTATTAACCATACAGGGATCTTATTAGGTATATTCATATCTTCATACATGACATACATTATCTTAAAAGCTTATCTTTAAAATAAGCTTGCTGTTTCATTAGGGAATCTTAACTTGATCCAAACTCTGTATTTCAGTCCTCTTTTAACCCACTTACCCCATTTATCTAATTAGAAATTTCCTATTTTAAGTGCAATTCTGCTAGATTTTCTGGGCAAGATTCTATTTACACAGGATAACTTTTTAGAGTGCTTTGGCCAACATATATGCAAGAGGCATATAGCCCAAGAGGTCCTGTAGCCATTTTTAATTTCAAAAGACAGAATAAGAACATAAAGTTAAATAAGTTTCAACATTAAAACTACAGGTCAGGCTTAGGAATAATGAGATCTGAAAGTAAAATGTGGAAGACTTTTTTATTTAATCAATATTTTAATATGTTTTAATATTGAATTGTATTATTGTATTTTATTAATTTGCAGCCAGAGTGGGTCGTCAATTTATTTATGCTGTTAGCCATCCAGAGACGTTAGCAATTGGACAGCATACAAATTTTATAAACAAATAAAGACTTTCACCTGCATTTTTATGGCAACAGAACATTATGCAATCATATACACTTAACTAGAAAGAATTAGTGGAACTAGAACTAAAAAATACAAAACTTTAATCTCAGTGGTGCTTTTTAATGAACAGCATAAGTTGATGACACTGACAGCCAAAATAATGTTCATCTATGCTGTAATGGGAATAATGGGATTCTTCAACAATACATCAGGGATTTTTTTAATGAGAAGGTTAATTGTGGCAGACAAGCTTTCCCAAGGTGAGTTTGTCCATCACTACCAATCTTTCCCTGTTTGGTGAATCTTGCTGGAAACAATGCTGGACATTGTCAGGATACTCTTTCACTTCCCAAAGCATCAGATCCAACCAACTTTGACCAGCATTGCATAGAAACAAAAGGATTATGCAAGAATATGACTCTGACTTCTCTGCAGAAAGAATTCCCTGAAGATAAAAAGCTGGAAATCCACTATGCTACAGAAATCTTTCTTTTAAAGAGACTTTGAAAGATGCAAACTAATTGCAGAAGAAACATCCCACACTTCAGCTTGAAGGATATGCACAAGAACACCAGGTTCCCATGGCAAACATGCAGATGATGAAGTCCTTGATGGGTAAGCCAGGATATGAACAAACTTCACACCCACACGCAGTCCCCTTGTTTCTCCTTTTACACAAAGAAGTGATCAAGCGAACAAGCCCAGAAAACCTGGGCTATTGTGTTCAAATGGAGAATGAATTCACAGTAGCTAGGATTCACAAGCTAACTTTAAACCATAATTTTAACTAATGCCAGCTTGACTGGAAGCCACTGGGCTTTCTCTGCGGTGGCGCCCAATCTATGGAATGTGCTCCCCAGAGAGGTCCGCCTGGCGCTGTTGTTATTTGTTTTTCGGCGCCAGGCGAAGACCTTTTTATTTAAGCGTCATTTTAATTGTTAACAGTATTTATTTTATCTGGCCAGGGCAACTTCTTTTATACTGTTATTTATTTTATAATGTTATTTTTATATTGTCACTTTAGTAATTTTCTTCATATTGTGAGACGCCCCGAGGCTTCGGTGAATGGGGCGGCATATAAATGTCTTAATAAATAAATTAACCATAGCTCAACAATTCAGGAATAATATGAAACTATGGTTAAAATGAGCTTCTTGGTTTATTTGCTCCCTCATGCAAAGGGAAAAACAAAGAGGTGGCATGTGGAAAAGCACTACATAATAAAATATTCTTTTAGGCTCTGCAAAATAGCTTTGTAGATCATTTCAAAGTATTATCCAGAGCCATCATGGGGTGGGTGATGGATGGAGCAGTGGAGGAAGAATTAAATACAACATCCGTTGCACACACTGCTTGCCGTAGACATATAGAGGGGAATAGCCATTTCTCTCCTTGTAGAATCAAGGAAAAGGCAGTTACAAGCACCTATTTCCTGTCCTACAACAAATTACACTAAGTTCAGCAAGACAGAACACTGCTTGTGTTCACACTGCTTACATAAGTAATGAAGTGTGCAACCTTCTAATATAAACAGTTTTCTTCCTCAGCCCATCTCCGAAATAAACCATTGCCCCTTGTACTCAGTTCCTTGGGGCAGAAGCTGTCTGATCTATTTTTCCTACATGGGGTGTGTGTGTGTGTGTGTGTGTGTGTGTGTGTGCGGTGTGTGTGTGTGGGGGAGGGATTCTGTGAGAGAGAAAAACTTAAGTCTGGAACTGACCTTGAATTAAAACTGGGCTTGCATGAAAATAAGAATTAATATAAGCAATTAGTGCAAGCAAAATACTCCAGCATTTTGTTACAATGTAGACTTAACAGCTAAGGTTTAAATGGCTAAGGGTACTTCCAGCACAGGTAAAGTCAATGTCATCTATATTACTTCTTAGTAAAGACCATTCTATACTGTTTTCTATGCAGACATTTACAATACTGTTCAGAGGAAAATCTCACCATCTCAACCTGTAAGGCAGACATTGGCCATGCCTCCTCATCATGTTAAACCACCCTGTGGAGTTTTTTCCTTTTTCTTCCTTTCCTTTCCTTTTCCTTTCCTTTTTGAGCCTCAGAAAAATCCCAATTTCTATTACTTCCAGAAAATTTCCAGAAAACTGTGCAATTGTGTTCATTTTTGAGTGTGTTTATGTCAGTGCACTCTTATAGCTACTCTGATCACCTTCCTCACCTTACAGTTTTAGCTGGAAAAGGAAGTGACAAAGTGAAATAGGTAACACACCTAGAAACAGACAAGTCAAGACCACATATATGCCACTTTATGCACAGTTGCTAGGGATCCATTGCTGAGTCAACTGAAAAGCACCCAACAAGTAGGAAAGCGGTAAAAGCAAAGACACCAAGATACACCCAGTTAACAATGCAATCCTCTCAGTTTTAAGTGATGAAATATTACTTCTCCATATCTCCCAGTATTTCAACATTTCCTCAAATATCCAGCTAGTCCAGAAGCTGGATATTAGCTATTAGACATCAGTTCTGCTTTCCATGGCTCCTTTTCAAAGCATTTACTATTGTGCTTTCTTTTCAGTTCTATCCCACAAAAGGCAGGCAAATAGGTCACAGTGAATGAGAGTCCATGGAGAGGTGTAAGTACTGCCACCGCCTTTTTTATTTATTTATTTTATCTGGAACACTGATATGCCGCCCCATTCGCAAAAGCCTCGGGGAGGCTTCCAATACAAATAAATAACTATAAAATATATGAAAATACATAAAAATCTGGAGACATCCCAGCAAAAATATAAAATCAATAAATATATTCAACAATTAAAATGACATTTAAATAAAAAGGTTTTCGCCTGGCGCCGAAAAGCAAATAATGACAGCGCCAGGCAGACCTCTTTGGGGAGCGCATTCCATAAGTGGGGTGCCTCCTCCAGGTACTCACCCTCCTGATATCTTTCACGGAAGGTTCCCGGAGAAGGGCCTCTGCCGCTGATCTCAAGGGGCAGGAGGGCAAATATGGACGCAAGCGCTCCTTTAGATAACCAGGTCCCAAGCCGGTAAGGGCTTTATAGGTGATAACCAGCACCCTGAATTGGGCCCGGACTTCAATGGGGAGCCAGTGAAGCTGATGGAGGACTGGAGTCATGTAAGCACAACGCCCCGTCAGCAACCTGGCAGCTCTATTGTGCAACAACTGAAGTATCCAGACCGTCTTCAAGGGCAGCCCCACATAGAGCACGTTACAACAGTCTAATTGGGAAGTTACCAATGCATGTGTCACTGTCACCAGGCAATCGTTCTCCAGGTAGGGACTCAGCTGATGAATCAGCCGAAGCTGAAGGAAAGCGCTCCTCGCGCCACCGCTGTCACCTGAGCTTCCAATGAAAGCTCTGGGTTGAGGAGCACTCCCAAGCTGCGAACCCTGTCCCTAAGAGGGAGTGCAACCCCATTCAGGACAAGGTCCAGGTCCCCTATCCCGAACCACCTACCAACAGGACCTCCGTCTTGTCTGGATTGAGCTTCAGTTTATTGACCCTCATACAGCCCATTCCCTCGGCCAGGCACCGGTTCAGTACAGCCACTGCCTCACCTGGATTGGTTGAAAAAGAGAGGTAGAGCTAGGTATCATCAGCATACTGATGATTCCGCAGCCCACACCTCCTGATGACCTCTCCCAGCAGTTTCATGTAGATGTTAAATAGCAAGGGGGACAAAATGGATCCCTGCGGAACTCCATGGCATAGCTGCCACGGCACAGAGCCATAGTCCCCCAGCACCACCCTCTAGTATCGGCCATTGAGATACGAGTGGAACCATTGCAAAGCAGTGCCTCCTATTCCCAGTCCCACTAGCCTATCCAGAAGGATACCATGGTCGATGGTATCGAAAGCTGTTGAAAGGTCCAGGAGGACCAACAGGGACACACTCCCCCTGTCTCTCTCCCTCCACAGGTCATCATAAAGGGCGACCAAGGCAGATTCAGTACCATACCCAGGTCTGAAGCCGGACTGAAATGGATCCAGATAATGTCTCATCCAAGAGTGCTTGGAGTTGTCCCACCACCACCTGCTCTAACACCTTGCCCAAGAAAGTGCTCCATACCATTTGCTCCATACCATTTTGCCATTAGTTGAACTGGCAACAGTACAGCCCAAATGTTGCGGTGGACTTGTCTGTGCACATGTGTGGTGTGTGTGTTTTGGGGGTGGGAGGAAGCAGCTCTCAGTATCTGCCAGGACTTGGGACTCCAAAGTTATAGAGTAGAACCAGGTGAGAGATCCAGAGCAGTCTTGTCAATTTCCTTTGGATGAGTTTCAGTTAGTACAGCTCAAGAATGTTGACAAGGTGCTTGAAATAATTCATGCAACCACATCCATGCTTGATCCTTGCCCCTCATGGTTAATAAAAACTAGCAAGGAGAGAACTGCTACCTGGGCCAGGGAGGTGATTAACGCTTTTTTGCGAAAAGCAGAGGTTCCTCATTGCTTGAAATGAGTGGTGGTGAGACCATTCCTGAAGAAATCCTCCTTCGACCAAGAAGAACTCAATAATGTCATGCCAATGGCAAACATTCCCTTCCTAGGTAAAGTTCTTAAGTGGGTGGTGGCCAATCAGCTCCAGGCACTCTTGGATGAGAATGATTCTTTGGATTCATTTCAATCAGGTTAGTACAGAAACAGCTTTGGCTGCCCTTTATAGTGACCTAATGCTGGGAGAGAGATGGGGAATGTGACCCTGCTGGTACTCCTGGACCTTTTGGTGGCTTTCGATACCATCAACCATGGTATCCTTCTAGAGTTACTAAGCTGGCAGCAAGGCGTACTGCTCTGCAGTGGTTCCACTTGGATGGTCAATGCAGAGGTTGGTGCTTGGGGCACATTGCTCTAACCCCTTGGATTCTCCATAATGGGGTTTCTTAGGGGTCAGTTTTATCCCCCATGCTATTCTGTACATGAAACCACTCAGTGAAGTCATCTGGAATTTTAGAGTGTGTTGTCATCGGTATGCTGATAACATGAGATGCTACTTCTCCTTTTCATCTTCAGCAGGTGAGGTTGTGGGTGCCTGGCTGCAACAGTGGACTGGATGAAGGCTAACAAACTGAAGCTCAAGCCAGACAAGACTAAGATGTGTTAGTGGGTGGTTCTTCTGACCAAATGGGGGAAATTCAACCTGTTCTAGATGGGGTTGCATTCTGCTTGAAGGAGCTGAGGGTAACTCGTAAGCCATTTTTGTCACTTGAGGCACAGATTGCTTCAATAGCTACAGCTTCAGCTGGTGGCCCAGCCATGTGCCTATCTGGATCACTGCTATCAATGTTCAATATTCCAGTAATCTCTTAGCTAGATTATTGCAATGCTCTCTATGTGGGGCTGCCCTTGAAGACTGTTTGATGCTGCAGCCAGACTAAGAAAAGGGACCAGATGGTCTGATCATGTAATACCAATTCTGGCCTACTTCCACTGGCTGCCCATATGCTTCTGAGCACAATTCAAGGTCCTCTTTTTAACCTGTAAAGTTCTACACGGCTTGGAACTACAATGCCTGACAGAATACCTCTCGCAACCACCATCTATCCGACCATTACAATCTATCTCTGGGGTCTGGTTCCTGACTGCCACCCACAAAGGAGGCTCAGGTAGTGGTAACAAGAAAGATCTTTTCAGTGGTGCCCCTGCAGTTGTGGAACAAGCTTCACAGTGAGGTCTACCTGGCACCCCCCGCCCTTCAATCTTTTTGGCCCCAAGTCAAGATTTTCCCCTACTATAGGGCATTTAATTAATTGGAAGTTTGTAAGTTTTTAAAAATCCAGGTTCAGTCAGATTTTATCTTGCTTATGTTCTTGGAATTTTTTATTTTAAATGTGGTTCCAAACTTTTTTTTTTTTTACGTGGGTTGCTTTTTTTTCTTTTGGTATGGTATTTTTTCTCTAATGTTCTTATATTGTGATGCATTTTAGACTGTGTTTTAATGGATTGTTGTGACCCACCCAGAGAACTTTGGCTGTTCTGAGGCATATAAAATAAATAAATAACCAACCAACCAACCAACCACTCGGGTCTCTAGGCTACAATTTAAATGTTTTGGTCTTTTAAGTTATAACAAGAGGTTGTTTTACTTTTTGTTTAGTATGCTTCCTTCTTTAGTATTTGAAAACTTGTTCATGTGCAGCTTCAGAATATTAATTATGAAATTACCAAACCAAGTTTTTACTAAACAGCACTTTCTGTTGGTATCTCATTCACTCACTGGCATCCATTCCTTCTTGGGTCATCTGGCGTAGCATTTGGTCTACCTTACCCAGGAATATAATGCAAGCATGTAGCTCAGATTGTTTGTGACATTGTAAGAATCTCGATAATATGTAGAAATTGTCACAGAGTTCTAGGGTTTAATTAAAACAAGATCAAATATGTCATCATTTAATGCATCTTTTTAAAAAAATCATTTATTACATCTATGTCACTGAGAAGTTCTTTAGGCAGTTTACCCATCTTAAAATATTTAAGTAATACATATTATATGCATTGTGTATCATGTAAATGCTTATATAGTAAACTATATGTACCACTGCATATGTATGTGATTATTAATACTATAAATAACCAGACATATGGGGCTTTCCAGTCCCATATTATTGCCACATACATAATCCAATTAAAAGTACTAGATCGTTTTAAAATGCATTTTTCATTTACTTTGTCTTTCGCCACGTTCATGTTAAGTGAGTAAGATCCACGTAGTCTTCTCAATTCACATTAACCAATGTCTGCTGATTCAGTTTCTTCATACTGTAGTGATTATCTGAAATTTTCTGAACAGCTTGGAGTTGGGGTCGGGGGGATGGGACAGGTTTAGCCTACAGATTCTCTATAAGGACCTTTCTAGAAAAGAAAAATTCTGTCAACCAGAATAACAACCCAGTTTGTGCATCATGGTAAACCTGAATAAGTCTGGTTTAGTCTGTATGAGCAGCATATTTGTGCTCTCCTGCTCCTTTGGTCCATGGTTTGCTTAGCACTGCATGTAAATACATGCCTCTAATTTGTCTCTACTCTGACAAGCTAAAGAAGAAACACATGAAGATCAGACTCTCCTGTAATGTTAAACTGCTCATGTTTACCACGAGAGCCATCAGACAGCATGTATCAGTACACTGATCATAAAAAAATAAGCTCGGATTTTGAAGGAACTCAGAATTGTAAACATTCCTGAGACGTCTAAGTAAGGAACATTATAGAAAAGTTTTGAATAAGTAATACATTCTGGCTTATCGTGACATGCAGACCTTCCAGTGAATAAAGAGTTAGCTTTAAACATTTTTGGACAAGAGTCATCTGATCTGACATTAGGAAAAATTGCCAAAAACATGACGGCACTTCAGCTAATGAACACCAGGGTGGATACAAATCAATGGTATGTTTAAAAAAATAAAAATTCAGATTTTAAAATGTAAATTGGATTGTTAAAAATGAAATGCTTTTTGAGGAAAAATCTATCTAAATATAGTTTTCCGTTTACATTGTCTATATCATGAAATAAGGATTAGTTTTTAAATATGTGGCATAAGGCTGTATATTCATGCAATGTTTACATTTTTTGTTAAGTGAATTCCATTAATCTTGTCACAATGTCATGCACTACCAGAGGATTCTGTCAGAGACTGTTGGGCCAATTTTTCTATCTATAGAAGATATTATCAAAGTTTTACTGTTCTCAGAACTGTGAATGTGTGTCTGCAGAGATCACATGCCTCTTCTTCACAGCAATAAATGCTACAAAATAAACATACAGAGTTGAGAAAAAGACTTCAATTCCATTGCTCCTTTGCAAATCTATGTCCACTTACCTCTTAAGTGCTACATTTCAAAAAGTTCAATGACTAGAATGAGGTTGTTGGGAGTGGAATAGATCTGCACAAGAAGCTAAGTGTGAGGAGGGAGGGGCAAGCAGTAAAAAGGAAAGCCAAGTCTTCTGAGCAGAATACTGCACACATGACTTTAGATCTTTTTGTGTACAGCCTGAGGTTTATCATATTATTCTTTCCCTGGAGGAGAAAACCTATAATGGCAGCAGACTGTAAAAGAGACCCAGTTTGGGAATATTTTAATGATGTTCCCCTACCTATGGGTAAGGCATGTTGTTTAGTCGCAAAGTCATGCCCGACCCATCATGACCTCACAGACGACATTCCTCCAGGCCCTCCTGTCCTCCACCATCCCCCTGAGTCCATCCAAGCCCACACCCACTGTCCCAGTGATTCCATCTAGCCATCCCATCCTCTGCCATCTCCTCCTCCTTTTGTGGTCAATCGTGCCCAGCATCAGGGTCTTCTCCAGTGAGTTGTTCCTTATCATTAGATAGCCAAAGTATTTGAGTTTCATCTTCAGTATCTGGCTTTCTAATGAGAAGTCAGGGTTGATTTCCTTTAAGATTGACTGGTTTGATCTCTTTGCAGTCCAAGGGACTCGCAGGAGTGTTCTGCAGCACCACAATTCAAAGGCCTCAATTCTTCGGCACTCAGCCTTCCTTATGGTCCAGCTTTCACAGCCATACATTGCAACTGGGAAAACCATAGCTTATGGGTAAGGCATGCATGTATGCAAATTATATAGAAAACTATGATTTAAATGTAGACTTACTGACTAGTGTTTTAAATAAAAGCCACCCTGATGAGCACACCAAGCCGATTTACAAAACAACCTGGGGTTCATTTGCTTTACATCTTTTTCTATCTAACAAGGTCAAAAATACCCCATGTGGATTAAAATAATGTCTAGTAATAGTTTTTTTAACAGTATGCTATGCAAGGACATGAAACATAAAGGCAGCTCATTTTTCAGTGTTATAATAAGTTTGGGTTGCTAGCAATAACCACTCAAAATGAACCATATAACAGATTTCTGTAAATTTTCCCTTTAAGGTGAAAGCCTTTGAAAGCTTGAGTTGTTTTAGCTTTCAGTTTGTAGCTAAAGGGAAGTACAACTACGGTACTATTACGGTAAGCCTAGCTTTCAGCATATTTGCAATGTTCACAATTGTATCACAAGCACTACAACTTTAGGCTTTGAAGAAGTGAGGGTGAAGAAATATGTCTCGAGAATTGTGCAACCCAGTCCTTTGTACCATGCTGAAGAGTCAAGAGCTTTAATGTGGGACTGGAGCCAGTGTGCCAAGGGCATTCCACCGCCATGACTATGCACCGAACAAAGCCAATTTAAACAAACACTTTGCTCCTGCCTGGCTCCCTGCTGGAGCAGTCTACTCCCAATGTCTTCTGGCCCCTACATAAGCAAGCACTTTCATTCACCAGTCGTTCTACTTCAGCAAAGTATTCACAGTAAAGGCTGCGGTATTCTTTACATTGCTATTTTTACTTTAGGATAAACGTCCAAACTTCAAGAGTTAATCTTTCTGAATTTTAAATGGGTTGATGTCTTTTTTTAACACATCTTGTGGCTTTGTTTTTTGTATTTTTTCTAAATTAATTATTTTTGTTTATATACAATAACCAGTTAACAAAACCATTTTGTCCAGATAACAAAGACACTTATAAACTAAACATTAATAAACATAAAACATTTTCACCACAGTACACAAGTACATATTCACAAATGCTTTGACAACCCCCCATTCTAACACTTCTAACTCAATTAGATAATGGAACCTGCCGAAGAGGAGGTTGAAAGGTAAATGTCTTCCTACTCATATACACAGAAAACAGTATATGATATTGCTGCTACAGCCCCACTCACAAAACAGACACCTAGCAGTTTTTTTCTGGATTGGGGCAGGTCACTTCTGTTCACCCTTCTGTTCTGGAAACAAGAGCTTCCATTTCTTTCTTCTTGCTTTTCTAACCACTGACTGAGCATCATACTAGTGGTGGGTCTTCTGGCATATGGGCAGACTTGGATACCACCTAAGGACTGGGAACCAGGTCCCTTAGAAGGGCTCCTGCTCATTTTTGCTCTCATTATGCCACTTCTTTACTCCTTTTTGTCTTCCTTTTCCCCCACTATGCCTCCAAGCATTTAGGCTTTATTCTTTGCTTCTGCCATGACTCTTTCCCATCTGTCAGTATGCCTGGGCCATTTGAACAGCCTTTTTCTGATTCCTCCTTGTTCTGTTCAATTTGCTCCAACAGTTGCAGGCTCTTGTCACTAGGCAACTAGAGAAAACCTGGGGGAACACACAATGACCTGAAGGCTCTTCATGCTGGCCCAAAGTCAGCCTGGGAACTTCATGGGTAAGTGGGGACTGAAACCCAGGTGTCCCCAGTCCCAACAAACAAACCACTGCACCTCAGTAGTTCTCACACGAGAAGGGCACTAGCTCTGGCCAGTAGTTTTCGATCACATTCCTTAGAAACTTTCTCCCATGAGAATCAGAAGTGGCAGAGTAGCTTCCCTGAAAGACAGCTTGACTAGTCCTATAAATCTGTTCCTGTACTGCCTGTAAAGCAGACACTCAGACCATAAAGCGCAATCGTTAGAGCCTACACTCCTTGCTAGTGTCATGTTATATAGTGACCATAAAACAGCCCCCCAGAAGCAATGTTAATGTCCTGGAGTCTCAAGCAGACAAATTGGCACAGAATGGATTCCATGATGGTGATGGTGGTGGTGGTGGTGGTTGTTAGTCACGAAGTTGTGTCCGACCTATCACGACCCCTTGGACAAAATTCCTCCAGGCCTTCCTGTCCTCCACCATCCCCCAGAGTCCACTTAAGTTCACGCCGACTGCTTCAATGACTCCATCTAGACACCTCATCCTCTGCCGTCCCCTTCTTCTTTTGCCATCAATTGTTCCCAGCATTAGGCTCTTCTCCAGGGAGTCCTTCCTTCTCATTAGGTGGCCAAAGTATTTGAGTTTCATCTTCAGTATCTGGCCTTCTAAAGAGCAGTCAGGGTTGATCTCCTCTAGGACTGACCAGTTTGATCGCCTGGTAGGAAGTTTGAAAACCAATGCACTAGATCAAGGATACTGAACATCAAGCCCAGGGGTTAAAGCTGGCCCTCCAAAGATCCTCAGATGGCTCCACCTCCTCCTCTGGACTTTCTTGCAACCAGTAATCATTTGGTGGGTTCTTGTCTTTTGTTCATATCCTCCCCCCAAGTCTAAAAGTGCTTCTCCTAAGGTTTAGCAATAGTGGTAGTACAAGCTTTGAACTAAAATATGCTAGTATTTTTGATTCCATCACCATTGCCCTAACATTGTATTCAGCCCTCAGGTTGAAAAAAATTTGGAACCTCTGCACTGTATCACTGAAGAAAAATGCATTTGCTCAGCTTCTTTTCAAGGATCCATCTTCACACAAATATTTTCAGTCACAAAGATAGAAACCAATGATGTGGAGCAGTAAATGTTCCAAAATGGAAATAACCAAGGTCGGACTTTGGCTCCAAGATTCAATCCTGGCTGTACCACTGATTCATCTATGAACCCCAGGTAGAAAATCAGAACAACACATATGGATTGCTTTATAGTAAGTGAATTATTCTCCAACTAAAAATTATTAGCAATTCTTTATGTCTAAATCTCAACCTGCAAATCAGGCTCTCTTCTGAAACGCAGCTGACAAAGGTTAACTCAGTTCATCCATTTTGGCTGACACTGCAGTATCTTCCATCCAACTAGTAATCCTACGAACTTTTGCGGGCAACAGCCTCTTTTCAGGACAGAAGGAAAGGCCAAAGTGGTAGTGCTCCAGTTTGGCTATGACCAAATAGCTCACATCTTGAAGCAATTGGATTTTTTTGTCTCAGCAACTTCCTTACAGACATAGCTAGAGAATGTAGCCTTTAACCACAAATCAGTTCACCTAGTGCTCCCTGTTGTCGTTGCATTATGTATAATGTTTCATAAGAGAAGATAGTCCAGCATGATGCAATGCTAAACAGAGGAATCAATTGCTAAATTAAAAAATGTTAGTATTACATTAGACCTCTGCAGAAACTTCACTTACTAGTACTTCAAGTCTTCACTGGAGTGGGACTGACCTAAGCCATTCAAAAAGTACTTTACAACTTCACAATTGAACACAACAGGAATAGAATGTCTAAGTCCAAAACACTCAGAAGAGTATCTTCATTTATCTGCCTCCTAGAAGTTTACAAAGGAAAAAAAGGTGAAATATAATAGATTTATTTCATAAGAGGGGGCTGAGAGAGAACACCTTTGCATCTATGGCCTGTAAAAGGTTGCCCAAATAAAACACATTAACTCCAGATGTTGCTTAAGTCTTGGGCAGACATTGGGGGAAGACATGGGCCCAGAGCTGGTGAGATATTTAAGAGAAGAGGGGTCTCCTCTTACAGCAATGTGGCTGCCGCACAAAAATTAGAGTGCTGCAAGGTGCAACATGATCAGGAAGGGTCTGCATCTCTGCCTTTTCAATAATGCAATGTATAATAGGAAATATCCAAAGGCCAATTTTATCTAACTGCAGAGATTATGAAAGGGCAGAGAAAAGTTTCCTTTAAGAAGTCATTTGTCACTTGTGTTTTCTTCTGTCAAGACAACATTGTGACCTGGCTAGAAATGCCAAAATATAATGAGATAAGGTAGGGACATAGTTCACAATGATTTGACCCAGCCAGCCAATTTTTTGACAGCAGACTTCTAGACTAAGTCACTTTCCAGCTAAGCTTCTTTTACGTTTTTTTCACTTGAGAAGCTTCACCTTCATACCTGATACAGGTAAAAGAAGAATGACACGCAATAGTAGAAAAAACTTCCTTCCCCAAAATTGTATTTGTAATCTTTGATAAAACAGTATGCAGGATACTTTTCTGTGCTCTTAAACAAGCAACATTACCTACTTATCTATATATCTGGTAATACAGCATATCCATTTGGAAATAACAAATTTTCTGTCTAAGTTTTTGGTTTTGTGGGCACTGGTGAAACCAAACAGCTTTTGCTAGATAGTAGGAAACAGTTGCTGGAGAAGACTCCTGCGAGTCCCTTGGTCCTCAAGGAAATCAAACCAGTCAGTCTTAGAGGAGATCAACCCTGACTGCTCTTTAGAAGGCCAAATACTGAAGATGAAACTCAAATACTCTGGCCACCTAATGAGAAGGAAGGACTCCCTGGAGAAGAGCCTAATGCTGGGAACCATAGATGGCAAAAGAAGAAGGGGATGGCAGAGGTTGAGGTGGCTAGATGGAGTCACTGAAGCAGTTGGTATGAGCTTGAGTGGACTTTGGGGGATGATGGAGGACAGGAAGGCCTGGAGGAATGTTGTCCATGGGGTCACGATGGGTTGGATGTGACTTCGCAACTAACGACAACAACAACAGGAAACGAAGTACCGTATTTTTCGCTCTATAAGACGCACCTTTTCCCCCCTCAAAAGTAAGGGGAAATGTCTGTGCGTCTTATAGAGCAAATGTGTGTGTACCCGACACCCAGGATGCTGCCGGCCCGCCTGCACCATGTGGCACCACCTGGCCGGCACGCGCTCAGCGCACGCTGCTCCGCACCCCCCTTCCGGTGCAGGTGAGAGCTGTGCTGCTCAGGGGGAGCCATGGGCTTTAACCCGCCGGCTGCACAGAGAGACGGACTGCTCACCCCCACCACCCGGGAAGACCTGCTGCGGAGGAGGAGGAACCACGGGCTTTAACCCACTGGCAGCATGGAGAGACGGACTGCTCACCCCCACTGCCCGGGAAGACCTGCCGCCGCCGCGCCGCGCGGAAGACCACCACCGGCACGCTGCCGGCCCAGCTGCACCACACCTGGCCGGCACACGCTCGGTGCAGGTGAGAGCTGTTCACAGGTCGGTGTGTGTTTTCAAATGGCAACCCGTCTTTTAACAAAGCCCATGGGGAAGTGATGGGGAATGTGCCTGTGATTATCAGGAAGCTTTCCATGGATCCCTCCTCTAAAAACTAGGTGCGTCTTATGGTCAGGTGCATCTTATAGAGCGAAAAATACGGTAATAGAAAAGGCAACCAATACTAGTGAACATTGGTAAGAGTAAAAATAACTCCTCAAAACTAAGAAATCACCTGTACATAAACATTAACAATTCATCCAAATCACTCCAAGCAGGGCACCAGTCTTTCATCCACCCTGATAACCATATACAAATAAGTATCAACACAACACAATTGTTAATTAATATAATATAGTTCTAGCTATGGTAGCTTCCTGGTGCCCTCATGAGGAGTCATGAAGTGCTTTCATTGATGAAATATTAATCTTGCAGTTTAATGACAGTATCCAATGCTGCCTGTGTGTTTTGGCTAATTACATTGCACCAAGAGGGGCCCTGCTACCAGTAAAACAGGACGCTATCACTTCTTAGAGCAATCCCAGAAAGAAGCTGAAGCACTTATTTCTAGAATAAAACAAAACTCCCTTCTGCAATCTCCACTGACCTATTATGTTCCAGAAAGCAGCATTATGGATAATTTCTAGTTGCTTTAGAAACTGTTAGCTTCACATTGTGCTGGTGGTAGATCCTGCTGATGCCAAAATGCAACTTCAAAAGGAAAAATAACACCTACCAGCCTTTCAAGAAACGTCCACCACCACCACCACCACCACCTCCTCCTCCTCTGTGCTGCCCAAAAGCAGAAGCTCCTGAGTGGTTTACACCAAATTTCCCTCTCAGGAGACAACTGAAATGCAGGAAAAAGCTTTTACTCCTTCCTGTAACAGAATGTTACCATTATTTTATTTAAGAAAACTACCCACCCCAATATGATCTGAAACTCTCCAGAGATGTTATTAAACTTTTGCAAGTTCTGAAACTTTAAAAGATACCCAATTAACAATTGGTTTGATTAAGCATTAAAGCTACCTTTGCAGACTACTGTACTACTTGAAGTTTGTAGGAGAGGGATGGGAATAGGGGAGCAATTATCCCTCTTTCCACAAAACTGTATTATTAAACTGCAGGGGGCTTTTAAACATGCGTGTTTACTTTTATTAGTTCATGCAAATACTGCCCAAGGAAAGCAGGCATTTGATATGAGGAAGTAGACAACTTGGGTTCAGAGATCCTTTCACAAACAAGTGAATACCATTCCAAGAAGTCAACGCCTCAAGCCCTTCCTCAGCTTGATCTCTCTTCTTTTTTGGATCACCTTTTCTATTCAAAAGGAAGTTTAATGAATACAGACTGGTCCTCAGTAACTCTATGGCCAATCAGTGTCTGGATCTGTTTTAAAAGCAGTTAATTCCAAACAAACTAGATAGAATAATGATGGACTAGGAAGTGATTATTGCACTGTGGAAAATGAGCCTTAACAGACCATCATAGAATGAATACAATTTCCCCCAATTAAATTTCTCATTAAAAACAAAACAAAACATACAAACCACATCCTTCGGGGGAGCCTCCAACAAAGGCAGTACTGTAATAATGGGGGACTTCAACTACCCACACATTGACTGGATAAATGCATGTTCCAATTCTGACAGAGGCTAAATTTCTCAAATGTCATAAACGATTGTGCCCTAGTGCAGTTGGTCATGGAACCAACCAGAGGGGAGGCAATCTTGGATTAGTCCTAGGCAGGGTTGTCCAGGACACAGCACAGTATGTAAATGTTGAGCTGTTAGGTTAACAGTAATCAGGCTGATATCAGATTTAATATGCAGTTGGGAAGATGATGGCCAAAGAGGTCGAACACATCTCAAGGATGGGGAACTGGTAAAGAAGCTGAAGAGGGGAATCAAGAAGCTCAAATCACTTCAAAGCACTTAAGAGATTACCCAAAAACACTGTAATAGAAGCACACATAATATGCATACCACAAGTGAGAAAAGGTAGCACAAAGTCCAGGGGGTCACCAGCATGGCTAACACTGTGCCAAAGAAGCTATTACTAAGAGGAAAGCTTCCTTCAAAAAATGGATGTCTTGCCCAAATGAAAAGACAAGACAGGACCACAAGCTTGCACAAGGTAGATGCAAGCAGAGCATCAGAGAAGCAAAGAAACTGTTTGAAGAGCACACCACTAACAATATAAAGGCTAAAAATAAAGAAATCTTTAAATATATCAAAAGAAAGAAAGTGGCTAAGGAAGCAGTCAGGGATGATAATCGAATTAAAAAACACTGAGGTGCAATGAGGAAATTGCGGGTAAGCTGAACAAATTATTTTTGTCAGTCTTCGCAGCAGAGGAAGAAAAGCAGATATGTGTCTCTGAGTTTATGTGTTCTGGAAGGGAGTTGGAGAAATGTGGGCAGGTACTAGTGACACATGATGAAATTCTCAACCTTTCCAACAAACTGAAAGTCAGTAAGTCACCCAGTCCAGGTGGTATCCAACTTAGAGTCTCAAGCATGAACTTACTGACTTTCTTACGAAAATATTTAACATTTCCCTAAAATTAACCCCTGTACCAGAGAACTGGAGAATAGCCAATATAACACCAATTTTTAAAAAGGGATCCAGGAAATTACAGGCCAGGGTGAGTAACATCTGTTCTGGGTAAGCTGCTTGAAAGAACGATTAAAGATAGAACCAGTAAGCATCTAGAAGGACAAGATATGCTGGGGGAGGAAAAGCAGCATGGAGTTCTTTGGGAATGTCAATAAGCATGTCGACAGGGGCAATCCAGTGAACACTGTTTACTTGGACTTCCAAAAGGCTTTTGGCAAAGACCCTCACCAACAGCTCCTGAGCATACTAAGCAGTCATGGGAATAAAAGGGGGAGGGGGAATCCCTCTTACGGATCACTAACTGATTAAAGAACAAAGAGCAGAAGGTGGGACTAAATGGCAACTTCTCCCAGTTGAGAGATGTTACCAGTGAAGTAACACAGGGTTCTGTATTAGGACCACTGTTTTTCAACCTATTCATAAATCTGGAATTAGGAGTAAGTAGTAAATTGGCCATGTTTGCTGATGACACTACACTTCTTAGGGTGGTAACAAAATGGGACTGTGAAAAGTTCCAAAGGGATCTCTCCAAGCTGGAAGAATGGGCATCAATATGGCTAATACAATCCAATATAAGCAAGTGTAAAGTAATACGTGTTGGGGCAAAAAAATCCTAACTGCAAGTATACATTGATGGGATATGAACTAGCAGTGACTGAACAGGGAAGCGAACATAGGGAAGTGGTGGACAGCTCAATGAAAATGTTAGCCCAGTGCTCAGGGGCTGTGAAGAGGAACTCTGTGTAAGACATCATTAGAAACGGAGTACAAATTTGAACTGCCAAAATCTTACTTCCTTATACAAATCCTTGGTGCAACCACACCTGGAATACTGTGTTCAGTTCTGGCTGCCCTACCTGAAAAAGGATATTACTTAGTTGGAAAAAGTATAGATAAGGGCAACAAAAATGATCAAGGGGCTGCAGCAGCTTCCCTATGAGAGTGGCTATGACAACTGGGATTGTTCATCTTAGAAAAAAGGCGAGAAAGGGAAGACATGATAGAGATGCTTAAAATAATGCATGGTCTGGAGGAAGTAGAGAGCGAGCCATTTTTCTTCTTCTCCCATAACAGTCAAACCCAGTGTCATCCCATGAATCTGACTGGTGGGAACTTAGGGCAGGTAAAATGAAAATACTTCTTCACATAGTACATAGTTACTATGGAATTCACCGCCAATGGAAGTGGTGGTGGCCACCAACCTGGATGGTTTTAAAAAGGGATTGGACAGATTCATGAGGGAGGAGGCTATCAGTGGCTACTAGCCTTGCTGGCTATGCGCTACCTCCTTTACTAGAGGTGGCATGCCTGCCTACACCATTTGCTCAGGAGTTTGGGCAGGAGGAGGTTTTGCACCCATCCTATGTGAAAATGGGTGGGCAGTTGGTTTGCCATCATGTGTACTGAGTGCTGGACTAGATGGCCCTTTGGTCTGATCCAGCATAGCTTTTCTTATGTTTTTATGTTCAATGTTATACAAATGGACTTTTGCTCACCAGCAGTTCTTTGCTGTTCTCTCCTTCCCCCAGAAGTCCCGGAATCTGTTCTGGGGATTCCTAGTCATTCAGAAATTAAGAGGGCTCTAAAAGGATCTGGAAATCCAGTCTGCTGATATTTAACATCTCCTCACTGCTGAATACAATTAGATTTCACTCTTGGAAAAATGAATGCCACTAATAAAGGGCTAAGCTAGATGTAATCTAAAATCACCAACTTAACATTACTGGAATGTTTTCCTGAAGCACAGTATTTATGAAAACTAACACAATACCTTGTCTCTAAGAGATGCTCTGGCAGCAAACACACATTAATATTTAGTGATTAATTTCACTGCTCAAAAATGTCTATTTTGTAACAGATGTTTACTCATCAGAAATTATATATGAGGATTTGTGAATATATGGTCAAAAACATACCTTACCTAGGTATGGTTTTCTCAGTGTGTTGATTCATCTATGCCACAAGTGCACAACCTGCAGCCCCCAAGGTCTCAACTGTGCCCCTACACAAATCCTCCAACCTCATCTTACGTTCTTGGAGCCAAAAATATTGTGCTGGACAATATTTTGGTAAGCAGCCCTCAAATATCATTCAAAGGAATTCTATTTAGTACAGAGTTTTATTTAACCCTGACTTATGACAACCAATCTTCCAATTTTATAAGAATCGATATCCATAACTTCCCTATATGTTCTGACAGTGACACTCATATAATGCTTTTCCTACTCAAAAGACACTTTTGTATAATAAAGCACATGAAACCTGCATGTAGATTATCATATGTGTTAACCAGATGGCACAGTTTTATTGTATGCATACATTTAGTACATACACTCTGCAAAACCACACACCAACTGTACTTTCCCAACATATGAAATGGGATGATTTCTATGACAATTTCATTTTTTTCTACATCTAAATACTTTCTATAACCAAAAAAAGAGATACCTTGCATTATGTCTCTATAATACATAATTACACTCTCCCATGTCATTTACTGCATCACAGCTAGCTGACAGGTGAGTGTTGGTTTTATGCTATTCTTGGAATATTTTCACATCACCTGTCATGAACAGGGTCCATGAAATAACCAATACATGTCAAAAACTGATACTATTATGATTTTAAATGTATGTTAAATACAAGTATTTGAAGATTTCCAATGATCACTCACATTTCCTTCATCTTCTACTAAGATTAAGCATGATGCATTGCAGCAAGTGAATTCTACTTCCTCCACTTAAATAAACCCTGACCTAAATAAGGCCTGAAGGACAAAGTAATCCTAAACAGTCATTAGAGAGTGCAGGACTTTCAATTTAATTATTGAAAGGGAACGTTTTGGCCTCCACTTTAATATTATTCAAAAATATGCTGTAATTTAAAACTTTTAGCACAGAGGAAAGGAATCCTTGTTGCCTTTTGTAAAAGATAGCTCCTAAGGAAGACAAAAATTAGCAGAACTAAAAACCAAACAACAACAAAAAATCAGTATTAAACAATTCTGATAGTAAATGGTAACTCTTATTAAGCATTTTCAGAACAAAACAGAGACCACAATATATCTGGGCAAGTATATATAAATAAGGTCAAGGAAATAATAAGCCTTTTAGCAGAGTAAAGTGTGTTCCCCTAGAGAACAGTTTCAATAGTTTTAGTATACTATTACCACTAGTCTATTCTGGAAATGGTTATATTATTCCAGAGAAAGCAACAGAAATGTTGCTTAATAACCTGTTACGCTACTAATTTGGTCAATTCATTTAAAGACATTTGGGAACAAGCCTTGGGCTGCTGAAATTTAAGTTAGTGGTTCCCTTGCTAGGAAAATTAAGTGTCAGCCAAATAGAGACTTTACCACTTGCCAGAAAAAATTGAAAAACTGAGAACATTCAGTGTTAGCCCAGTAGAGCCAAAATATCTCTAAGAATATGGCACATAAAGCAGTTTCATATGCTCCAGTTAACCAAACAGCAGTTAATTAAAGTGGCATCCTTTCAAAGCAGAAGCTGCTTACTTAGTAGCATAATTTCAATTATGAATATTCCATCTCTAGCCACTCAATTACTAACAGGAGTGTTTGGATAAATCAATATTAGCAATCATCAGTCACGGCAGACCTTGTTGTTCTTACATGCTGTCAAGACATTTCTGACTTATGGTAACCCTATGAATGAACATGCTCCAAAATATCCTGTCCTTGTCAGCCCTGCTTAGCTTCTGTGAATTCAAAGCTGTGGCTTCCTTCATGAAGCCAATCCATCTCACTGTTGATCATCTTCTTCTGTCTTTGACTTTCCCCAGGATTGTCGTCTTCCCTACTGAGTCTTGCCTTCTCATGATGCGCTGAAAGTACAACAGCCTCAGTTTCATCATTTTTGCTTCCAGGAAAAGTTTAGGTTTAACTTAATCTAGGACCCACTTATTTGTATTTCTGTCAGACTGGGGCATTCACAAAGCTCTCCTTCAGGCACCATATTTTGAACGCACCAATTTCCTTCCTGTCAGTTTTCTTTACTGTCCAGATTTCACACCAGTACACAGTCATCAGCAATGCAATAGGGTGGATGATCTTGACCTTGGTCTCCAGTGAAACATTCTTACCCTTGATCTTTTTTTTTCCCTTCATTGCTGCCTTCCAAGTCTCAGTCTTCTAACTCCTTGCCTACATCTTCCTTTTAATTGATTGAGCCAAGGTAGGCAAGATCTTTCTTCACTGTTGACCATAAAGTTGTGCAATTCTTGTGTAATCATGGTTTCCGTTTTCTTAACAAATGAACTTGCTTTTGCACTTTTCACTATCATCAGGAGTTGCTTCAATTCATTGCTGATTTCTCCCAGTAATATGATTTCATCTTCAGACCTTAAATTATTGACGCATATTCTGCCAATTTTCATTCCTGCTGCCTCTGATCCTAATCCAATTCTTCTTAAATGTTTTCTTGCAGAATGAACAGATAAGGAGATGAAATACACTCTTGTTTGATGCCTTTGCCTATAGGAAACCATTCTGTTTTTCCACATTCAGTTCTAACTGTAGCTTCTCATCCACAATAAAAGTACGCATCAGGATGATCCAATGCTGAGCCACACTCAATTCTTTCAGGACCATCTATAGTTGCACGTAAGCCACACAGTCAAAGGCTTTCTTGTAGTCCATAAAGCACAGACTGGTCTTCTTGTGTGAGCCGTTCCGAGGCTGTATAGCAAGGGGACGGCATACAAAAACTTTAAATAAATAAATAAATTCTTTGATGAGGTCCGTAAGCAATGTGAACTACATATAATGAAGATGCTGCTGAAGAGGTGGTGCATCCTGATCTGGACATTAATTCTGTTATACTTCATGACTACAGTGAAGCCATATTATCTGTACATAACGTCATATCTGAACAGAAGCTTTCATACAGCATCCTGTCAGTTTCTGTAGAATATTATATATTTAATTTTAGCCCCTGCAGATATTTCCTGCTAAGTAATTGCTTCCCTTGCCTTCCTTAAAATCAACTATCACGAAATCTTTTTCCACATCAAAATGGTTAGCAAAAAAAATGATTGGTACAAACACACCTGACACATAAGATTGATTTACAAACTGAAAAATGAAGCTTCCCTTATTTTGGAAAAGAGTGTATTTTTCCTAAAGCTAGAACACTGAGAGAGATGACAAGAGAGAAGCTTGTTCAGACTCTGACTAGCCTAATGCTGTTAGAAAATCTAGTTTTGCTCTTGACACAGATAAGATACAAAACAGATTTTTTTAAAGTTATAAACAAATGAGACTAGGTTTAATGGTTTTGCCATCCCCAGCTAAGCAAAAGCATATGTGATTTTCTGACATGCTTCATGTTATGCTACAGTACATAAAATAGCGAGTAGAGTGAATGAAGCTATCCTGGCCTATGCATTTTGTCAGTTTTGCCTCTCAAGTGAAGTCATCCCCAAGGTCAGGTTAACTCAACCACATCATCCCCAGGTATGATCCAGACGCAAATAAGGAACGTACATCTGTCCGTATAGCTCTGGTTTTGCATGTATAAAAAGGAGCCAAGATCTGAGAGATTCATGTAGCAAGAGGACTAGAAAATATTTCAAGATGTTAACATCTGAGTAAACCGGAACTGTGGGCTTCCCATCTTCCTCCAACACAGCAGTACCTCCACTATCCGGGCACACTGAAATAGTTTCCAATTCACAATCTCACAAAGAGTTGAAAATCTCACTTACCCTACTTGCTACAGTGAGGGAGGGGAGCTTAAGGCTTCCTCTGAACCCGGAGCTACAGAAAGAATAGGAATGAACCCTGTCTTCTCCCTATCCAAAAGTGCAGCAGATGTTCGGGATTATTATCATCTCTCTGCTTGCCTGACACAAGTGCAGAACAACAGTGATTCTAACAAGAATGCTAGACTAAGTGGACCTTGGTATGACCAGCATGGTTCTTCTCGCATTATCTCCCTCCTATTTCCAGCCTAGAGATAAATGGGAAGGCAGAAGTGTGTTGACGTGCTTCTGGACCTGATGGGTGTTCTGGGTTCTGAGCAAGTTTGTTTTTTGCTCTTGCACTTCCTAGCAATACGAGAACTACGAGTAGGAAAATTCTCTCCTGAACTCATGCTGCATTTCACAGATCATGCTGAAGAAAAACTAAATCCATCTAACCCAGCAGGGGATGAAGAATCAAATCTATCTCCGTATAGAACATTGTTGTTTATATTTGAAGCATTCCAACCCAACAGGCTTCAAACATATTGAATTATCCACATGAAGCAGCAGCACATTTGGCTGAACTACTGTGGTTGCAAAATGGAAACCAAGAGCTAGATTAGAAGATGCTGGCGGTATAAAGTTTAATAAGAGCTCCCCTAATGTTCCAGTGTTTTACAGCTGATGAGAAGCATAAAGCAAAATGGATTCAGAATATGATTACTGGAACCAATGAAGAGGGGCAAGCCTCTCATTTGGGATGTTCAGGACTGCGGAAATGAGTCAAGATGAGGTGGTAAATTTTGAAGTAGCCACATATTGAGGAATCCTTCTAAATAACATAATCCAAACTGTAAATTACACATGCAATGTGTATTCGCTTCGATGTAATAAGCTGGCTTGTAACATAGTTCTAATGTATACATGCTAGATATTCCCATGATCACACTGTGAAGTAAGACTACATCAGAAGCAAATGTCATTTATACGAAACAAAAAAGCAGAATGGCTAGAAAGCCTTCTTGTATACATATTCAAGATTCCTCCTTCCCCTTTTCCCCTTTTTGGGATAAGTGTGTTTACAGTTTTGAGACGTACAAGTGAAACTGTTCTATATTTTTAACATATGGGGAAATAAACCTCTAAGTTATGTGTTGCTCCAAGACACATCACACTGAAAATTAGAATTAATAGAAGTTAATAGTGCTGCTCTTAATGGAGCCAAAAAACACATGGCTTGATTGACCATGAATAGAAGATTTGTGCTGGCACCAGTCTTTGGCTTCCTCTGCTCTTTTACTCTTTGACCAGCTGACAAAAAGGAAAAATTTGGCAGCTTCATTTGCTGTGTGAAATTCTGCAGCTTCACCGCTTGTAAGGGCAGCAGTGGATAAAAATGAAAGCATTTGCAAATGGCAAAATATGTAGCTACTAATTGAACAATTCTTGTATATTTGACCATAGAGATCCCATAGTCCTATTGTTTAATAAGGCTTGCCTGATCTTAACTACAGAAGTTAACTTTCTTGCTGATTGCTGCTATCTCAAGTTTACAAAGCTAATAAGGCCTAAGCAACACTGTTTTGCTGAAACACCTTCACAGCCTTATTATAAAGTGCAAAATTACCAAACAGTTAGCATTTTAGTTTCACGCTATAAATGAATCTAATTCGATCTATCTTGTAATGTACAAGGGATTCTGGAGTGTTGACAATGATTCTGCCAGGGATTGGCTGGGCTACCCTAATGTTACAGAGCACTGCAGTGAGCAGAAAATCTTGCACTGATTGAAGTCCTCAGAAATAAAAGATCAAGGCAAACAGAAAGATTTAAGGAAGGAAGAGTGAAAGGAATAATACCTAAGCTTGGAGCGAATGCCAAGAGATCAGACAGGCAAAGGAAATGCTTTTTTAAAACCCCAACAAATTCAACTGCATACTCCTAGTCATGGGGCAGCTTATCAATGGCATAATTATCACAATCACCAGCACTTCGGTTTCTACCTAACCAGTTAAGGCACACTGATTGTGTTGTTTCAGCTTTCAGGTTTATATCTTGACTTCAGCAACACTTTTGACAAAGGCCCTCATGATATCCTGATTAGCAAGTTAGCTAAACATACCACAGGATTCAGTCCTGGGGCCAGTGCTCTTCAACATTTTTATTGATTTTGATGAGGGAGTGCAGGGAACACTCATCAAATTTGCAATTTGGGTGGGATAATTAATACCCTGATAAGCAGAAACAAAATTCAAAGTGATCTCAATAGGTTGGAGTGCTGGGCTAAAAACAACAGAATGAAATTTAATAGGGATAAATGTCTAGTTTTGCACCTGGGGGATACTGGATGGGGGATACTTGGCTGAACAATTCTACAAGTGAGAAAGATCCTGAAGTATCTGTAGATAACAAACTGACTATCTACAGACTATCTGACTATCTGACAACTGACTATCTAACAAACAATATGATGTGGATGCTAATAAGACAAATGCTATTTTGGGCTGCATTAATAAAAGCATCACCTCCAGGTCACAAGAAGTACTAGTTCCCTTTACTCAGCACTGGTTGGGTCTTATCTGGAGTACTGTGTCCAGTTCCAGGCACCAGTTTAAGAACAGTGCAGACAAACTGAAAAAGGTTCAGAGGAAGGCAACAAAGATGGACCAGGGACTGGAAACAAAGCCTGTGAGGGGAAATTGAAAGAACTGGGTGTGTTTAGCCTTAAGACTGCAGGGAGATATGAAGGTTGTCACATAGAGGAAGGCCAGGATCTCTTCTTAATCATTCCAGAGTGCAGGACATGGAATTGCAGTATCATACAGTTGAAATAACAGACTTAAGTTACAGGAAGCCAGATTCTAGCTGGACATCAGGAAAACCTTTCTGACTATTAGAGCAATATCACAATGGAACTAATTGCATAGGAAGCTTGTGGGCTCTCCCACACAAGAAGCATTCAAGGGGCAGCTGGACAGCCATCTGAGTGGGATGGTTTATCTAGGGAGTCCTGCACCAAGCAGTGACTTGGACCCAATGGCCTTCTTGGGCCTGACCAACTTTACTATTCTATGATTCTATGCATGTTTTAACCAAGTGCATCATTCCCAGTATGCAATAACTCTACTCTGTCTTGGATCCAGTGTCACAAGAATAATTATGAGGAGTCAAGGAAGGTTTAACTTGTATGTCCCAAACCCATGCCATGTGTGGTAAGATTCGCTCACACAGATGCCAACAAACTTCATTGTGTTCAGGCCCAGAAGCAAGCTAAAAGCAGATGTGAACATTAGGAACCCCTGGTTTCTTAGTTGGTTCAAATTAAAATCCCAGCCAAAGTTCTCAATATGAGCCCTACTTTGAAGGATTGTTCCTCAGGGTGTGGTGGGTAAAATCTGATCCTCTATAGCAGTGGTCCCAAACCTTTTTGGCATGAGGGACTGATTTCATGGAAGACAATTTTTACATATACCGGAGATGAGGATGGTTTCAGGATGAGTCAAGTACATTACATTTATTTGCACTTTATTTCTATTATTATTACACTGTAATATATCATGAAATAATTCTACAACTCACCATAATGCAGAATTCATGGGAGCCTCCCCCCAACCTGCAGCCCAGCCCTTACCTGCTTCCTGGTTCATGCCTCACTCACATGTACCCACCCCAGCTTCTCCACACCACTTGCCCTCCGGCCCTGCCGCCCGACAACACTGCTCCCTCCCCCTTTCGAGGCCCAAGACCCAAAAGACTCCTAATAATCATCTGCATTTACAACCACTCCCCAGCAGTGATGCTAGTGCGGGGGGGGGGGGAGCAGCTGCAAATACAGGTGAAGCCTTACTCACTAGTCCGCTACTCTGTGCGGCCCAGGGCTGGGGACCCTGCTCTACAGAGATCCTTTTGCTTCAAGAAGGCCCAGAGGATTTTGCCTGAAGGCAACCTGAAGGCTGATACTCAAAAACAGCCACCTCATCTAGACTAAGCAAAATCCTTTCTTTTTTCTTTGCCTGAAAGTATGTTTTGAAGAGATGTCCCTGCGAGGAGAAGAAGTGGAGGACAAAAGTCCCCCCACACATGGGACAGTTAGATTTGTTCAAACACAAGAAAGACATGTTTGGTGCATGATGTATGCCATTTCTGAGCCTCAGACTGGCTTGAAAAAATTATGAGTTCTTCCCACTTTTTCTTTTTGTCAGGGGAGAATCCAAGACAGGAAAAGTTCGTCCATCATTATCTATCATTCTGTAACTGTGAGGGCACTTTCTAAGCAATGTGTGATATGGCATAACATTGGGGGTTTTTTAAAGGAGGGAAGAGAAGATTTTTTTAAAAATCCAATGAGCAAGTTGGCTCTTGGATTCCAGCCACTAAATCTGGAATAATCACTCATTAAATCAGTTTTTAAAAGTTGCCCTAATCCCATCAGAGACAAACTGCAATCATTTTGCGCATGAACCTTCAATCCTACCTATTCACTGGCAGGAGAAGAAATAAAAGCTTAATGGGTTTTCTTTCCAAGTACACCGTCTGTGTGAGCGTCTCTAGTTTACAAAGCCCCCAAGAACTATGTAAGCTTGCAATAAAATGTTTTAAACATTCAAACATATGGAAATACTTTAAACATGGAGAAACATGTATAAACAGCTGACCTATTCTAATCAAATTCAACATCTGGAAATTCTTTCTGAAGGCCACCAAGCTAACTTATACTATGCCATAATCTTTATCTCAGAAAGTAACAAAAGGGTATTACTATCCTATTAATATGCATCAGAAACATGCTGTCTCACCAGGATCCAAAATCAACAATGTTGCATTCCTATTTTCAACATCCAACTTAGCTAAAAAGAACTGTTTCCTGAAAACTGGTAGATCAGAGTCTTCCTTAGTAAATCATAAAAATTCACTATTTCCAATGCCTGCTTTCTTTCCTAGAAAGAATCCTTATGACAGAAATTGCAAACTGTGCTATAACAGGGAACTGTATTTCCACTGTAATTTCTCATAGTGAGGTAGCAAGCTTTGTGAGTGGCTGACAACCTAAATCTACTATGACAGAACACTGCATAAAATGAACAAGACAACAATAAATTTTAGAATAGGAAAGTTGGCCAACTAATGGCTCATGGTCTAGATATGGTCTCAAAGCAAACCTTGCCAGATTTTTAATCATGGCACAAGAATGTTTACAGTTACTCACTTACAAGGGGAGAAATGTTTCAATTAGTGAGAAAGATATTCTACACTTTAGTGTTGCATTTTTATTTGGGGTTTTAGGCAGAATACATTGACATCAACACAATTAACACAAATTATATCACAACACTAATAGTGTTAGCTAGGTTTTCTGGTTTTTTTCACGCAAGTTTGATGTCCCCAGGCTAGCAGAATGTGATTCGTGTTAACAGAATGACACTGTTGGATGCTGCCCACTATAGGAAATATGCAAATACATATATTTGCCTGTAATATAACTGAGACCATATGGTCTATTATTGCGAAATGCTTACAGATACATGGCAGAAATTTGGGGGGGGGGGTGTATGATTTGAATAAATTCCTCCTCCCCAACATAATATAAAAATGAAGTAGGCCCTGGAAACACAGAAGTTAAGTTATCCTTAATCACTGGTCTACAATCACTATATTAATGTTCTCAGTTATTTCATGGTACTGGGTTATCCTGCTTATATAGCTGGGCTTCTTTCTTCATTGGTACGTTTACTGGTTTTTTAAAAAATCTAAGCATAAAGCAAAAAAACTTTGATTAAACATAAAGCAAGATGACTGCTGATAAACAAAGCGTTTGGCAAGCAGAAGCAGGTCACTAGGATCTAAGTGCACTTAAACAGGTACTGGAATTGTATTCAGTGTTCAGTATTTATACAAAAATCAAGCCCAAGCTTTGATAAAATAAGCTTGCTTCTATTTCTATTTGTTTTAGCCTTTTGATGCCCCTGCAGATAAGAATATTTAAGAGTTTGAAATTGGAGCATTAATATTTATTTACTCATCATGAAAAAAGTACAGTCATTTTTAGCCTATTTCAAAAGCTTGCTTCTAAGGAAGACAGAGGAAAATATTTTCCTTACACACTTTCTCCCCTTCCTATACTTGAAGTTCAGAAATATTTCACATCTCTCCTTTTTGCCTAAGACTGAAGTATACTCGGTAGGACCAAAGGTAGCGCCACCTTCTTTACACTCCTAAGCACAGGCTGCTTCATTCCATTTCAAATGCTTTCATGGATCACCTTGTGCTTTGTATGCATAAGGAACGATATAAGCCATCTGGAGTTTCTAATCAGCACTACAGCTTTTTTTTAAGGCTAGCATATAAAGGGATTACAGTGTAAATTGATCACCTAAGAAAGTGTTGAAGCAACCATCACAATGGCATACATGAGAATAAACTGGCCCTGGGCAACATTCCTACAGAGATTTCTTCAGTACTGTGCTCAGCATGAGAATTCCATTGTTCATTCTTCCATCACAATTTGTAGACTGTATAGCATTGTTCTTGAAGAAATCAGACTTGAAATGTGAAAATCTGCTTTAAGTACTTCAGAGGAAAAAAGTTTTCTACACTTTTGCTCTCCTCTCTCCTTCTGTTTCAACTGTTTCCAGGGCATCTTTAAAATCTTGTTCCCTTTCATACCACATAATATTTCAAAGGAACCACTTTAAACCTATGGATGTCTGCTTCTTGCTTTTCGGTTGGTATAGCAAGTTGGTATAAAGGGTTCCACTTTTCATGAGGAATGAATCAGCAAATGTAGGTACCAAAAAGTGTTTAATCAAAGGTTACAAAGTGTTATACCCTTTTATCTCTTGAAAAACTACATTTTAAGTCTTACTTTTAATGCCCCCTGATGAAAAATACATCAGTTAGAAACAAGATGCCATCTGGAATCTTTAAAATACTTTTGCTGCCTTAATTTAATGTATGTGTTTGGTTTTGTCCAATTCCTATTAGCTTCATTAACCTGTTTCACCATCACCACTGCCAATTTCTCTCTTCTGCTTATTAAACAACCACTTCTAGTCATTAAGGAAATATGGAAACAAATATGCATTAACAAGAAGTAAATTTCCTAACAAATGCCTCTTGTACAAGAAAAAAAGTCATTTTTATTTAGGCAGAGCTTTAGTATATAAGCTGGTCTGTTGCTGAGTTTTTTGCTTGGTTGGATTTTACTGTTAGCAGTCTTCATCATAATTTTTTGGTGGAAATTGGAATGATAGCTAAATAAACACAAAAATAAATGCAAGAGTATAGTGAAGAATTCTTATCAAAGCTCTAGTGACAGCTAAACCTGTCTTCTGTAAGAACACACATCCCCATGGGCCTTCCAGTTTTCATCCACAAGTTCCCCTTTGAATCCCCCGCAAGTGGCAGATGTTTTGTGTCTATTTTTTGATTAAGTGACTAGCAAAATATTTCACCATTACAACAGCATTACACTACACTTACACTGTATTTCCATCACTCCCAAACTGATCAAACAACAACCATTTTCCATTTATGTTTCATATTGTACCTTTGTTTTTTGTCTACACATACACAATAGTGAACAAAAGATAAAAAATGTATGCAAGCAAAGCTCCTCCTCTTTTTCAACAGCTGACTAAAGTGGGCAATAGAACAAAGCTATAAAAATGACTTAGCTTCAGTCTCAGCTTATGCTCACAGTCCTGCCAATATTTTCTGTCCGAACACAAAGGCTTTAGCATAGTCAATGAAGCAGAAGTAGATGTTTTTCTGGAACTCCCTTGCTTTCTCCATGACCCAGCATATGTTGGCAATTTGATCTCTAGTTCCTCTCCCTCTTTGAAACCCTCCCTTCCTTCGAACTTCTTCTGGTAGTTCTCGGTCCACATACTGCTGGAGCCTAGCTTGTAGGATTTGGAGCATAACTTTGCTAGCATGTGAAATGAGTGCAATGGTGTGGTAGTTTGAACATTCTTTGGCCAGCGACCACCCCATTGTGGTTATCAGGGACGTTAAGCTCTTCCTTGTAAAGTTCCTCTGTGTAATCTTGCCACCTCTTCTGCCTCTGTTAGGTCCCTGCCATTTTGGTCCTTTATCATGCCCATCTTTGAATGAAACGTTCCCTTCATATCTCCAATTTTCTTGAAGAGATCTCTGGTCCTCCCTATTCTATTGTTTTCTTCTATTTCTTTGCTAGTTCCAACTAAACATTTTATGAGTATTCTGCATTTAAAGTGTTAAAGGTCTCAAACTGGAACTCTTAGACATTTTAGCGCATGACCTGCACCACAAAGACAGCAGGTCTGCTAAAAGAGCTGTGGGTTGAACTGGACTACTTTACCTAGAAGTAATTATTATTGAAGGATAATTGAAAACCCCACCCCTGGACTGAGCACTTGGTGCAATGAGCCAGGGAACCTTCTCCCAAGGAAGAACCAGATGAAGCCACTGGTGGTTTTGCATGACACTTTAATCCCAGACTGACTATTAAGTCATCCAGGGCTTAAAATTGCCAGGGGAAGGGAGTACTAAGCAGAGCAGAAAGACAACACTTCCTTTTGCCCAGTTGTCATCCACTTCAACCCAGCTTCTCTAAAGGACGTGAAGCACCAGGCAGCTTGGATGCCCTTCTACCTCACTCCTGCATGATGCAAAGGCGGGGGATAGGACTGGGCCCATGCCTCACCTAATAAAGCCTTCGGAGGTGGATGACTTGGATTCTGATGCAGAAATGACAGAAGAAGTAAGGCTGGAATTCACAGTAAAAATGTCAAGGCCAATGGATCTAGAAAAAATGTCAGTAGTCACTGAGAACCACAGAGTTTCAAGTTTGGAAGTGAATTTTGGGCAGAAAACTGAGATGGATAGGAGAGGACCCAATTTCATTAGCTAAATTCTGTCAGTTTAAGAGGGTGGACTAATTGAGCAGTATCAGATGCTCCAGGGGACTGGAGCACAAACAGCAAGAACTGTCCTCAAGGTGGAGTCAATTCTGCAGAGAACAATCTGTACCCACAGATTATGCATTTGCAAATGGAGCTCTGAAGGCCCCGAACTGATGCTCGAAGAAAAAAACTGATGACGAAAAGTGAAGGAGAGAGAAGATCCAAAAAAAGGTACAAGACAGACAGAAAAATCCTGAAAGAAAAGAAAAACTCAGCTTGCTTTTGCATGGGGGAAAACCAGCACTTTTAATTGCTGCTGTGATCAAAGAGGAATTGAGTTCCCTCTGAGAATGTACAATGAATGGGGGGGGGGCACAATCTCCCACCCAAAAACTCAGCTCTAGAACAAAGAGCAGCCATCTGTGATTTACAGAATCCATAGAACCCAGAGTGGATAAAAATATATTTTTTAAAAAAATCAGAAAAATAGGGTGTTTAATTTCATTAATCCAGTCACAATGTCATGGTCTTCCAGAGGTTTCTGTCAGATTATAGGGCAGTTTTTCTACCTAGAACATATTAACACAGATGCTTAGTTTTAGTTATCGAAACTGTGAATATATCTCTACAGAGATCATAAGCCTCTTCTTCACAGCAAACATGTTATAACATAAACATGCCGAGTTGGGAAAAAGATCTTAATCCCAATTAAACCCATGAGCTGTCCTTATGGCCCATTGCAAAGGTAGGCTGACACACTCAGTTTAACAGCAGCAATGCCCCTTCTTCTTAGTGTGTTCATGTTAATATAGGAACATTGGAACCCTTATCACCAACATAATAAAAACATTCAGTGACTGTCTCCAATACACCAATTTAATCAAAATGGTTCTTCATGTTGCCTACCATTCCAAATGTCTAACAGAGAAGTAGGCTTGCCATGAACAAGGAGGAGGTAGTATACATCTTGTAAGCACCCATGTTCAACACTTGATAACAAACCTGGACATAAAGTTGGCATTTAACCAGAATGTTGGATTCATAGTGCTGAAATGACAGAGGTTTACCATCTGACTGGTAGATTAACATCCCATTTGGATTCTCCATTTCTGTGTTTGGAAGACTACAATATAGTCCTGGCAGAACTACAGGCAAATTTGGCTTCAAGCCAACCAACTTTGAGACTATAGTTATCTAGGGAAACTTTGCATTGCTGAAACAAAGCCCTGGGTTTCTAAGTAGGCCTTATGCTTGCTGGACTTTCCAGGACATCCCCCGCCCCCCGCCATCCCTCTCTCCCCCCATCTCCCCCTCCTAAAAGCACACTTGCATCCAAGTGCTTGTCTGCATAATAATTCTTTGAAGCCTCACAAAACAGTACACTTCTCTGGCTATCAAAATACAATTCATATAACCTTGCAATCATGGTTGCATGAGCTTTTAATCAAGACAAGTCTTTTTCATAGTAAAAGTAGAACTTCCACAAAACACTTCCATATTTATCATTTCAACTTTTAACCCAGCATTACCAGTTACAGGTATTTGCCCCTGCTTGCCCCTTCCCCATGCTTGAATACACTGATTAGCATTAATCTAAAATAAATACATTTTTGGATGTGTTCCTTCTTCTATATTTAGATTTTTCCAGGCTTAAAATTTAAGTTCCCCTTGAACAAAATTCTCTGCATAGGCAAAGACAGATGGATGTAAGGAATGTGAAGAAGTTTTTAGCTTTTCATAATCACTTACATTCCTTCCTCACTCATATCTAACATTCCTTTCTTTCTCACCTTAGAAACCAAGTGAATGGACAACTGAAAATAAAGTTGAACAGTACTGGGAGTGGCCATTATCATGTAAGAAAATTCTGCATCATGTTTGTGTTTAACAGACAGCAGTACAAGGAGCAAGAGATGGACACACTAGAAAAGGATCAGTTTAGACCACTTTATCAGTAAACTCAAAAACGGTTATATCAAGAAGAATGCACTACTTCAAGACTGAACTGCAGTATGGTAAAGCACTCTAGCAATTACTTGCCTCTGAAGTTCAGAGATAAAGAATTCTTCCTCAAAGAACACTACACACAAAATACATTTATTCCACCAAGCAACAAAGGTAGGGATCTGTCAATAAAATTTTGATTGCATTAGTGACTTCTCATTCTTTCAAAAGAGCTCAAGGCATGCTCTAGCCTCACAACAGCCCTGTAAGAAGGTTAGCTTAGAAACATAGAGTGAGTCAGAAGGGGACTCCCAGGCCATCTAGGCTGACCCCTGGCTCCAGCCAGCTCTGCTCATGACATGCTGGGCATGCATGTTCCGCCTATCCTTGAATACCCTCACTGACAAGGCTTCAACCACCTCCCGTGGAAGCCCATTCCATACCCTTCGGGTCCTAACTGCCAGGAAGTACTTCCTGGAATCCAAATTGAACCTTGGTTCCCTGAGCTTTGCTCCATTAGAACAGGTCTCTACCCACCTCTGTGTGGCACCCCCTCACATACCTATATGTTGCCAACAGATCCCCTCGGAGTCTCCTCTTCTCCAGGCTGAAAATACCCAGTTCCCTCAGTCTTGCCGCATATGTCTTTCCCTGCAATCCAGCCATCATCCTTGTGGCCCTACGCTGCACCAATTCTAACCTGGCTATATCCTGCCTGTAATGTGGAGCCTAGAACTGAACACAATATTCCAGTTGCAGGCGCAGCAGAGTCGTACAGAGTGGTAGTAATACCTCTATCACTCTGGAAGCCACACTTCTGGCTATGCGACTCTTGACCACTGTGTCACACTGCTGACTCATGTTTAGCCTGCAGTTTATAGTACCCTGAGATCCCTTTCACAAGTGCTGCTCTCCAGCCACTTGTCTCCTAACCTGTACTTATCACACCCATTCCTATGTCCCAAGTGCAAAACCTTTCACTTATCCACATTGAACACATCCTGCCCACTTCCATAGTCTGTCCAGATCCTTCTGCATCCGAACTACTTGCTCTTCAGTTGTGGCCACTACCCCATTTTAGTATCATCTGCAAATCTGATCAGCAGATGGTCACCCCCTCTTCTAGGTCATTGATGAAAAGACTGAACAGGATTAGCCCTGGGACAGAGCCCTGAGGGACCCCTCTCATCACTGGCCACCATTCTGATGATTCCCCACTAATGGTTAGGCTCTGCTTTCAGTCCATCAACCATGCCCTAATCCAACGAACAGTGTATTGGTCTATCACACAACTCCTCAACCAGGATATCATGTTGCTAAAATCCAGGCATCCCCTCAATCTAGCCACCTTGAAACCTTGTCATAGAATTCCACAAGGTTTGTCTGGCAGGACCTGTTTTTGCAGAAGCCATGTTGCATGGCCATCAAACTCCCTTCCCTATTGAGGGTTACTAGGTCTCTCACTATTATGAGCCTTTCCACTGTCTTTCCTAGAATGGACATAAGGCTAACTGGTGTATGATTCCCAATGTCCCTTCTACTACCCTTTTTGAAAATTGGGACCACTGATGCCACCCTCCAGTCCTCTGGAACCTCACCTGTTCTCCATGAGGCCTCAAAACTGGAGGTCAATGGATGCGAAAGTACCCCCGCCAACTCCCAAAGTACGCTTTGTAACATCCAGTGCCCTGAGGAGCTCCTCAACTTCTATGGGGGTGACTTTAATCTGTGCCCCTAAATCCCCGGCCCCATCTGGTCTCCAAAGTTCAAAAGTAGCTTTAAAAGTAGTGAACTGCCCCAAGGTCATTCAGTAAATTTCACAGCCAAGGGCAGCTTCCTACACAGCAAAAGCATTTGTCACAGGAAACATGTAAAATATCAACAAAACAGACATCAGACTTAACAGCTGTTTCATCTTAGTTCCCCAAACAGTAAGAAACTGCACTGAGTGGATTCCCCCATATCCAAACCCAACACTCAAGCCACTGGGACATAAAGAGCAAGAGACCCAAAGCAAATGAAAACAAATATCCAAGTATATAATTCATGTACATCTGAAGAATTGTTTAAATGGAAAGGACCCACTTGAGTTCTCTCTCAAAAACTCAACTCTTTTACTTCTTATACATGCACTCTTTTCCACATTAATGATGGATTTTTATTTTTTTAAAGTATTAAATTATCTTCATTTTACTAAACTGCTTGTAAGAGGTTCCTACAGTAATTACAGGTCCAAATATTTAAAAGGTGATGTAACAGGACACCACTATTACATTCGACAGGATATTTTAAAGAATATTTTTATTTTTAAATATTGTTTAAAATGCCTGAAAGTCAGTCAGTCAGTCAGTCAGTCTCTCTCTCTCTCTCTCTCTCTCTCTCTCTCTCTCTCTCTCT
>NW_025335568.1:58598913-58669402 GCF_004798865.1 Varanus komodoensis
TCTCTCTCACACACACACACACACACACACACACACACACACAAATTAAAACATTATATCACTAACTTTACAACAACTATTATGTTTAAATCTGTAAAAATCTAAGAGTAGCAAAAAAACCAGGACAGCCAGCACAGCACCACAAATTATTCCAAAACAATTCACCCAAAAAGCAGTAACAAATTAAACCAGCCCAGCTTCCTATCCAAAAGTGGTCTGAATTCAGCCTTGTTTCCCATTAGAATTGAGAGGTGGCTGCTGCAGGAACTGAGGGAGCCTGCAGAAATGGCCATGGTGAGACATACGCAGTCAAGCTGTTGTCCACCCCTGAATTAGAGAGAATTCGTAAGAGTCATTGGCTTTAGTAATACACCACTGCCTGATTTGTAACATGTTTTCTTTTGCTTCAGGAGAGCAGGAACTTGTGGAGTTAGTTTCTAGGTATGTTGTCTTGAGTTAGAATAAATCTGGAAAGGGTTTTTTTCTCTTTACAATGTCAAATCTAAATAAGAAGCAGAAGTTAGAGGGAGGGGGGAATCTTGTGTTACCAAGCACACATAGGAAATGGCCAGTTTATTCCTCCTATACACAGTTGCAGAGCTTTTTTTCTCTCAAATTTGGGTGAAACAAAGAAACTTATACAGATGATATACAAACTCAAATTGTACTAGCCTAACTAATTTTATTTGGAAATGCTTAACTGAAATACCGTGACATCTGTGCTTACAACATGAAGACACAGCCGTATGATCTGCAGTCTTGGCACAAATAAAAGGGAATGGTCTTTCTCCAAGTGTTTTCTAAATCTTAAGAATTTAGCATGGCAAATGTGCTAGCTGTACAAAAAGGCGCCAGGGCGGGCGGGGGGGGGGGGGCAGGATGACAGAAGCCTGGTTCTGATATACAAGTGCTACCTCCATTTTCCACAGTACCCAACACCTTTGTCCTTTCAGCCACAGCCTATCCCCAACTTCTACAAAAAGGCAACTGTTTACTCATAGAACAACAGAAGTTTAAGATATGCATTAGATCCAGGGTCTGCAGTCCTTCTGTCCACAAAGGCATGGGATTCCGGGGGAGGAGTCCCAGTAGCAAAAATGGGGGAGAGAAGGCAGATCGCCCTCTCCCAGTGAAGCTGTTTGCACACTCTGAAATCAGGGTCTAGAACGTCATCCTAAACCTCAACAGCATATTTTCAGTAGGTACAAACAACTAACATGTGGGAGAGCAGAGTTGGTCCTCTACTCAGGGATGCGCTCACCAGCAAAAAAAAAAAAAAAAAAAAATCTGGATCCAAGCCAATATTCTTTAAAAGTTATATTTGCAATATTCTGACCAGCCATATACAGACTTAATAATGATTTACGCGGTATTTCCAGTACCCAGTGTTCTCTGTAGTATTGATCATTTTCATCCAGTTCAACTATCATATGAAACAGATCATTTTCCAGATGGTGAGGCAGAGGCTTAAAGACACCAGTGCTTACTTTCTTTTTAAATGAGAAATTCAAAGGAACACCAACCTACCCAGCTCCACTCCAGCATTCCTCTAAGACATCTCTCTTCTTCCTTTGCTTTTTACAGAGACAAGATGCTATCAGTGGAAATCTGGAAAACTTCTGGAAGGCTGAAACACCTTTTAACATCAGCAGGAGTTCTGTGTTAATATAGCATCCTTCCGTGAACCAGCAAACTAAGGGTTTTTGCTGTTACTTTGTTTTAAACAAATTTAAGTGTTTCAAGATGATCAAGGGCACTTTGAATTTTAGAACAACACTACTTTATAAAATGACAAATAAAAGTAAGGCTCCAGGGAAAATGATTTTCTGTTCCTCCAAATTCCTCTTGCAAGAATAGCAACAATTAAGCAAATTTACTTGCAAAATGAAACTGGTTGATCAACTATTTATGAGGACACAAGTTAGAGGGGAGTGAGCACACAACTTTAGACATGCACTGGATTATATAAACATGTAAGTCTGCATTAAAAGCCACAAGAGTGGTGGATCAGCTCCAGAAGACCTGCCAAGTTTACCCACATTCATGTATTATTTATTGTAGTATTCTATGCCTAAATATTGTGCAGTTTCCTCCCCTCTAAAATGGCTAAAAGCCATTTGCACAGTAGAAAAAAAACAACCTAAGCACTTTCTCAAGTACTTTAAAAAAAGATTATTCAATAAGAGGATATAATGTGTGCAGCAACAGCACATAACCAGTATCAGATGTCAACGATGAGGAGCGGCAATTAAAATGGAGTTTCAGCAATGTGTTGACTTCTGTTAACCAAATGTCTTGTTGATGAAATAGTTTTCTTTTTTATATATGGTAGTACTGGTTCACTTGCACACAAAACATCGGAAATAGTTTCTGTGGGACCTTTCACCATACAGTCCCTTCTGTGGAATAGTGGTGATGGTGATCTCCTTATGTAAGAAATCTCAATGTACTTACTACTTACTTGCACCTTAAAGTATACAATGGGGGCCCTTTTCCAACTTGCCCCTTACTCTGAAGCCCACAGGGTGGCTACAAGACAGAAAACCTTTGCTGCAGTGTGAAAAGGCAACATGCATCCCCACCGCCACCAGAAAGTCAAAGCCACTCCAAAAATCCAGTTTCAAATGTGTGTGTGTGTGAAGGGGGGGGGAGCACTGTACTGCTATAGAATGACAAAACTGCGAGCTAATTTTGCCTCTCTTGAAGTTAGCTCCAGTAAGGCATGTATTCAACCAATGAGGAGGGTGGATTTGATTTAAATCAAATCAATTTAAATCACTATTTAAATCACCTTGAGCAAGAATAGATTTAAATAATTGTTTTCGATATAATTTTTATGCATGCATGCCTAACCCATAGGTAGGGGAGTCATTAAAGTATTCCCAAGCTGGGTCTCTCTTATTGCCTGCTGCCATTATAGGTTTTCTCCTTCATGGAAAGAATATTTCTAAAACTAATCCTAATTTCATGATATAGGTAACATAAATAGAAAACTATCTTTAGATAGATTTTTCCTCAAAAAGTATTTTATTTTTAAAAAATTGAATTTACATTTAAAAATCTGATTTTTTTATTTATTTTTTTTAAAATATCACTGCTTTGTATCCACCCTGGTGTTCATTAACTGAAGCGCTGTCATGTTTTCGGTAATTTTTCCTAATGTCAGATCAGATGACTGCTGTCAAACAATGTTTAAAGCTAACTCTCTATTCACTGGAAGGTCCGCACATCATGATAAGCCAGTTTCTTTAGAATCCTTGCTTATTATTATGAGCAGCTTATTCATACATGCTATCTGATTGCTCTCATAGTAAACATGACCAGTTTGTTCAATGTTTTAAGAGATTCCGATCTTTAGATAAATTTTTCATCAAAAAGCATTTTATTTCTTAAAAATCTTAATTAAAAATCCAATTTTAAAAATCTGATGCTTTTTAACATATGATTTTTTGATTTATTAAAAATTGATTTTTATCTACCCTGCCAGTGAGGCACAGACCGTCTCTAGTGGCATCTCAGCTATAGAATTTTCTCCTGAAGTCAATTTTAATATCATTTTGGCAGCAGGCAAGCTTTTTTAATTCCACCAGATATTCTTACATTTCCTTGTTTAAATGCTGTAGCAACTTCATCTAAATTCAGGGAACTATTGAATAAAGAATAGATTCTACATAGAAATAGCCATGGTTGGCACGTATCATGACCTGTCTTGAGAGAGATGGGAGAATATAATCCACTTGATGCTTCTTGATCATTTCATGGCTTTTGGTCCCATAAATCAAAGTATTCTTCTGGAACAACTCCGACATCCTGCTTTAAATTGCTTTTGGTCCTACCTGGACAGTCTGCCTCAGAAGACGGCTCCTGCGGAGGATATTGCTATGCCCTGTGAGGGTCCCCCATGCTAGTTAGCATCTACATAAAGCCAATGAATGGGATCATCAATAGTTCTGGAGTGCATTGTCATCTATATGCTGATAGCAGCTCTATTTCTATTTTATCTTTATCAGGTGATGCTGTAGGTGTGCTAAGTCAGTACCTGACTGAAGCAATGGACTGGATGAGGCTAAAAATCTAAAACTCAAAGCAGACAAGACTGTGATACTATTGGTGATGGATGGAGGGAGGGAGGGAGGGAATTCAGCCTGATCTGGGTAAGACTGCCCTCTCTCTGAAGAAACACTTCATACTTTAGGGCAGGGGTCCTCAAACTTTTTTAACAGGCGGCCAGTTGAAGGTGCTAGTGATGGGTGCTGGCCGCCAAGGCGGTGCAGGTGGGAGGCACAGGCTGGGATGAGGCACGCACAGCGAGGCACCAGCTTGCTCGCAAGGAGATTATTTTCTCTGAGCGAGTCCAAAATGATCTCCGCATGAGCAAGCCCCCACCTCGCTGTGCGTGCAGCAAGTCCAAAACCTCTATGGCGGGCTGGGTAAATGGGCATGGCGGGCAGGATCTGGCCCATTGGCCGTAGTTTGAGGACCCATAGTTTAGGGGTTCTCCTGGAGAAACCATGGTCATATGAGGCTCAAATGGCATCTGTGCCATGGAATGCCTTCTAGCAGCTTCAGCTACTAGCTCAGTTATACCCCTACCCTGACAAGTTACATTACATGGCTTGAGTATTCTTAAACTACTAAATTCCAGGTTCAGTTACTGCAGCACATGCTACAAAAGGCTGCCTTTGAAGGTAATTTGGAAATGTAAGTTTAAAATGTGGCAATTGGACTGCTAACAGAGACCAAAAATCTGGGCACATAATACTGATTTTGACTTACTTGCAGGGACTGCCAAAATATTTCCAAGCCCAATTCAAGGTCCTGATTTTAACATGTGAAACCTTATACAGCTCCAAAAACCAACAGAGCACCTCTTCCAAAATGACTCCACCTGTACACCATTACCAATGCTTGAGACCATCCTCAGAGTGCCTCCTCAGAGAGAAAGGACTCCATTAGTGGTGGATCTCCAAATATGGAATGTTCTCACCAGGGAAGCCTTGCCTGCTACCAGCCTTTGTCATTTTCTTTCACATCACACCAAGACTTTACTCCTATGCATTTCCGAGTATATGCTATACTGATGTTTTACTTACTTTGATATATAATGGAAATGCTCTTTTTGGGATGTTTTATAGTTTGGATTTTTTAATCATTCTCATGCATTCCCTTGTGTGTTTTTAAAGAGAAAGGAGATAAAAAATTGAGCACATAAAATAGAGTATATAAATGTCATTTGGGATGTGTTTTCAGTCCTATGTGATTGCCTTCATGCTTGCTGTGTTAGTTCATACAATTTTATACGGATTGTTTGTACAGATTTTTTATTGGTTGAATTCTAATGTTTACTTGGCTATATTTTATTGTTTGTTCTGAGAACATTTGTTATGGAGTGACTCATAACATAAGGAAAGTCAACCAGGCTATGCATGAATGCAAGTCACAGCAGCCTTACATTAGACATTACTTTAGCAATGCATTCAAATTTGCTGCTTTTAGCTTGCTCAATTACCTTGTTCTTGCTGTGTTCATGGTGTGAGTTTTGAGACGACCACCATTTAATATACTGGTCCTAATCCAGAGAAATTTACCAGCACTTAAGTCCAATAGGAAAGAAGGAAGTTAGGATGCAGTCTTATGCATGTAAAGACAGAAAAAATCCTACAACTGCCAACATTTTCCAGCCAGCCATCTTGCCAGGAAAATGCTGAGTCTGTATGTATAAACATGCAAAGGATTGCATGGCTGAAACCACTCACTCTTTTTGCTCAACTGACCCTGATGTTTAGGCTCTCTCAATGAAACATTTTTCAAGAATTATTGGAGATACAGTGCCTTATGATGTGCTTCACTGTGCAGTTCCCAAAAGGGTACCAGGAAGGGGGAGGGAGAGTTAGTCTTCTATATATCATTTTCCACGTATTGGTGAAGTATGCTACACAATAAATAGCTTTCATTTTCTATAGCCAATCATTTCACAGAAAATACAGATATTGAAATTGAGGTCTTCTTCCTTCGGTAGTCTTAAACCCACCTTGACTGTAACAGGAATGTTTCTTGGGCTCCAAGGAGTAAAACTGAGCCATTCAGTACCATTATCTCAAAACATTAGTGCTCCCTGTAAATAAAAAGTAATCCAGTGGGTTGGGATGGAGGAACCATTTTCCTGAATAAAAACCATTTACAAAGTTATTTTCCTCCTATGTCTCCCTGTCTTCATACAACTGAGCATCGTACCAGATGCCAGTAACTGGTATTTTGGAAAATATTATAATAGCACATATGTCAGCCAGACTTACTCCCATTACAACCATACTCGGAAAATGCACAATGTAAATCAAGACCATGAACAATTTCTGTGAACTGTCCAAAGGCTTTGGTTATTAGGCAGTACAGAAATGTAATAAGTACTAATACTAATACTGATAACAAGAAGATAAAGTCAGTAGCCAAGTAGTAAAATAGACACACTAGATAGAGAATGCAAGGAGATGTATTCCTCATAAAATCTTTGATCCCATTAGATATATGGCAAAATATTTTGCTGGACGTTCCAGGGTGTACTTTTTATTCATAATTCTACTGGTAATTCTGTCTTTTTTTTCCTCCAAGGACCTCAAGGCAGCTTGCATGATCTTCCTCCTGTTCATATTATCCTGACAACAAGTCTGTGTGATAGGTTACTTAGACTAGAGATGATCCCTTCATTTGTTAAGTATCTGTTTCAGCTGTGTACCAACTGTTTTCAGTGAGCATTTGGGTAATGACTGTGTTTATAAGAAACTTAATTCCGCACCTAAATATAATTCATTCAATGAGCAGTACCATCTATTGGCCTTAGAACCAAGAAAAGGATCACCTTTCGAAGGCCAAGTTGCTGCCATATTTGGAAGTCAAGATGGTACATTTTTAAAATAAATTATTCCTGAACTATCAGTCCAACAAAAAAAGGGAGGGACCACAAGGAATTTGAAGTCATGGTGATAAATTTTTTGTCCTTCCTCCCTTTGCAAGTTTCTTGAAGAGCAGCTGATGGGGGCCTGAAAAGACCAGAGCCATATCCCAAATTCAGAAAATGTGGTGAAAGCTTCCACAGATTGCCTAGCTGTGACCTATGTCAAAAGCAGCACAGGCCTCCCCTCCAAGAAAAGACACACATAATTCTACAATATAAAGACCCCTAGGACATCCTCTTGTTTCGCACTTGTTAAAGTCTTCAGCCTCCCAGTGAGAGCATGCCAGTCCTCCCAAGGAAAGGGGCATGGGGTAGCAGCAACATTGCAGCCAAGAAGGGGCGGGTGTAGATCTAGATCAGTTTGGATGAAGTACACCTCCCAGCCACTCCCCAGTTGAAGAATTTGGCAAACTGCAGGTAACAATTTAATGCAACAGCCAACAGGTATACATTGAAAATCTGAACAAATATTTAACTGACAGGAATATTCCTGCTGGAGAAACTATAAGAGACAGTTCATTTGTTTTAGCTTAAATAAATGTATGCCTCATTAACCCGTATTTAAATTTCTATATTTACCTAAGAAGCATGAGGTTATTCCATCAGCAGTTTTACACATAAAAACATTATTTTAAAAATCAGGCATATTTAAGTTCGTACTACAGGAAAAGTCTGGTGGCTTCTTGTTTAGGCAGCATGCTAAATACAATTATAAGTCTTTTGAGAACAGGGTTTATGTCAATCTCTATAAGCCCTTTGGATAAGGTAAGCTATAATTTTAGATCCAAGATATTTAATAGAAATTACAGGTATGTTTACCTGGCTTTATCGACTTTTAAATGAGAAATGTTGATAAAGGTATTGGGAGCACACATTCCAAAAGTTAGTTGCAATAAAACTAGTGCATTATTAAAGTAGCAGTTCTTCTCTTGCTGTCTCTGTCGCCCTCACCCAGAAAACATTAAATGGATGGGAAGAATATTAAGCTCATCTCTGCTTGAAATGAAAGCACATGGTTGGGGGGGGGCGCTCAAGGGAAGCAAATAAAAGGTGCATTGTGCATCAAACAGAGAATATGGCGAAATGATTGCCAAAAAGCATGGTCAGTTACATCCAGATATCATAACACAAAGAAGTTGGTAAACCTTAGCAGAGTATAAACTGGGGGGCTTGCCATGTTTTATGAGCCCAGCAGCACAAATCCACCAGTCTGGCTGGATTCAGACAAAGTAAGCCACTATATTGTGTGAACCTAGAAAGGAGCACATGATGAGCATTAGTACAAAGTTGGAGACTGTTCACATGTCTCAGTAGTATTAATTAACCCACAATTAGTAAGGATGCTTGCCCTGCTTCTAGGTTTCTCAAACAACCTATGAATACCATTCATTCAGGAACAGGAAGAAAACCTGATGCCCGGACATTTTTCAGTGTTTTAAAAAAACATTTCTAAAAAGTAGATTTTTGAAATAAATGAGCTATTTTATCATATCAAAACTGAACTGCAAGTGTAAAAGGTACTATAAACTGAGATATATACTGCCTGTTCACTGTTAGGTTAGCCAGAGATTTCAGCTATACTACTAATTTTATGTCATAAAGTACTGTATCAATATACATATTCAGAATGTGAATTTGTTCTATACCCAAAACCTACATTCAAGAACCCGTGTCTTTTTTTACTCTAGATTAAAATTCTGACTTCAGTAAGGCTGAGGTAACAGAATGGTTTCCCATAAGCAAAGGTGTCAGACAAAGGTCTATTTTATCTCTCTATCTGTTCAATCTGGACATAGAATCTATCATAAGGAAAGCTAGATTAAGGCTGGAGGAGGAAGTAAAAATTGGCAGAAGATTATCAATAATTTAAGATATGTAGATGAAACTCTATTATTGGGCAAAAGCAGTGATGACTTGAAACTGCTCCTGATCCAAGTGAAAGAAGTAAGTAAAAAAGTGGGACTGCAGCTGAACATTTGTTATTGTTATGTTCTTTCATGGCACCTCCAATGCATGGTGACCCCGTGAATGAAAAACCTCCAAAATATCCTGTCCATGACAGTCCAGTTTAAAAAAACCCCATGACTACAGAAGAATTACACAACTTTATAGTCAACAATAAAGAAAATGAAATTGTGAAAGATTATGCATACCTTGACCCATTCGATTCAAAGGAAGATTGTAGCCAAGGAATTAGAAAAAGACTGAGATTTGAAAGGGCAGCAAAGGAGGAACAAGAAAAGATCAAGTGTAAGGAGGTTTCAGTGGAGATTAAGGCCAAGATCATCCACACTAATGCATTCCTAATAAGTATGCGTAAGTGCAAAAGCTGGACAATGAAAAAAGTTGACAGGAAAAAGAATGATGAATTCAAAATATGGAACTGGAGGAGAACTTTGTGAATATCCTGGATCAACAGAAAGGCAATCAAGTGGGTCCTAGATCAAGTCAGAACTTTTTCTGGAAGCAAAATTGATGAAACTGAAGCTGTTGTACATTTTGGAGAGCATTCATTCATAGAATTGCCATAAGCCAGAGAGTGGCTGACAGCTCATAGCAACAGGAACTGAAGTACAGAAAACTTTGCAGACAAAAAAGTATCATCTGTTGTGACATACCAAAAACTTTTGTATAATGTTAGTGTTAAATACAGATTTAGAGTATTTATTAATTGTTTTTCTGTCAAACATCCAAATCTTTTTAACCTATTATCTCTTTCACTGCTGTTAAAAATTTGACTGTTGTATGCTGCATAGAGCACCTTTTTGGATTCCTTGGCAGCATATAAATATAATAAATAAATAGGTCCAAAAATCTAAGTAGTAATATTTATCTTACTTTTATACTGTACTCCTAGAACAACTCAGAAATAGCGTGTTAAAAAGTTTCTGAAGTAGAAAACAGTTGTCAGAAAGACATACACCACCATCATGTAACAAAGTCATGGTAGCACTTTTAAAAGGGGGTGCGTGCCAAAGTCCATTAATAGCAATCTGAGTGCCTTTTTCTTGGCAGAAATGCAAGGTATAAACAAAACCAATAAATAAATTACTACCTCCACACTCAAAAGTGCTGATTTAAACAACTATAATTCCCATAAATTTTCCAACAAGGATCACTTAGAAATTTGAAGCACAGCCACTGATCAGGGACATGATTTTTTTTTCACAAGGATATAAGTCTCAGGAACACATTCTCCTTTTTTGTGTATTTCAGATTTTAAAATTCATGAAAAATCTGAGTGACTAAAGATATAAGCTTGAACCACAATAATTTTTTGAAAATAAGGACAGTGAATCACTTTTTAAAGTGAAGATGATACATTTATAATAGAGACTGCTTGTGTGGTAACAGTGCAAGAAAAACTATATTCAAAATCTATCCCCACTGGCATAGTTTGTCTGACAAAAAACCTATATAAAATAATTTTAATATATGCATGAGTCAGCTTAATCCGCTGTTAACTGGCCAAAGCACTCACTAAAGCATGAGCAATCACTCACTGCTAATTATATGTCATTTTTAATTCTATCTGAAGGAGGATTTCATTTAATAAGCATACCAGGTACAAATATTCAAAGATTAATTCCACACAGTGAGATACTGCTCTAAGAAACATGCCTGAGTCAATACTGGGAAGAAATACCTTTGGCAGCAATTAAGTTGCACGTTTTCTACAGTAAGTATCTTTCCCTTTTGTGTGTCTAAATCCTACAATGTTTGTCATTCTACCAGGCAAAACTGCTCCATCACTATCAGACTGGACAGGGACTATTGGGGAATAGCAACTTTCAAGTCTTTCCATAAAGTCTCAATAGAGCTGAGATCTTGGTTTTGTGTGGGTCATTCTAAGACACTGAGGTTCTTGTTTTTAAACTGCTCTTTTAAATATGTTGCTTGCGTGTTTAGGATCACTACCCTGCTAGGAGATGACCTTCCAACTACAGCCCAGGTCTCTTGCAGAATGAAATTGGTTTTCCTCTAGAATTGCCCTATATGCTCATCTTGCCTTCAATCCCAACCAGTCCCTGCTAAGGGAAAGCATAACATGTTGCTGCCCCCACTATGCTTCACCATAGTCTTAAGTCAAGACGTAAGCGTTGACCCACAAATACCATTTTGCAGCAAGGCCAATTTTTGTCTCATCGGACAGAGGAACCTTTCTTCACATGTTTCCTGTGTCTTCCACATGCCTTTTTACAAACTTTGAATTGGCTTTGATATGCTTTTTTTCAATAGTGTTTTTTGTTCCCCATTCTTCTATAAAGCCCAGCTTTGTGGCGCATCCAAATGATAGGTTATCCATGGATCGTTTCTCCCCATCTCAGCTGCAGATCTTTCCAGCTCCTTCCTAGTTATCACTGGCCTCTTAGTTGCTTCTCTAATGCCCTCCTTAGTTTTGGAGGATGGCCTGCTTTAGGAAAAGTCACTGTTGAACCATATCATTCTATGCTTTAATAATGGATTTAATTGAAATCTGGAGGAGGCTCATAATTTTTTTTAACCCAGCCCTGATTGGTGCTTCTGCACAACTTTATCCCAGAGTTTTAATAGCTCCTTGCTCTTCATGATGCTCTCCAATAAACTCTGGGGTGATCCAGAAACAAGTGTGTCTAACCTGACATCATGTGGTACTAGAACTGCACACAGGTTGACTCTACTCAACTACTTACAGTATGTTATTTCTGCAAGCTATGCACCAAAGTTTATTTAGGCATGTCAGAAGGGTGAATTACTAATGCACCAAGTGATAGTTTTGTTTATTTAACTTTTGTACCACAATAAAAATAGTTCACATCTTCACAGTGCTGAGTACCTTGTATCCATTTCATGGTAAAAATGTCAATCAAATCAATTTCAATTACAGGTTGCATTACAGCAAAATTTGGAAATATCAAGGGAGTGGTGAATACTTCTGCAAGGGCTGGTTGAAACAATTAATTAGGCATAAAAGAAAGCTGAAGATAGGTAATACATTTTATTTCCAGCTTATAAACCACATCCAGAGAGACAAATAGTATGCATGTGTACTTGTGTGTGGGGTGGGGTGGGGTGGAGGGGAACTGCATGTGTGCTATTTGCTTGCTACCTTGGAAACTACTATTTATCCTTCATACCCTTGTAAAATATTTCACTTATCTTGCATTGAGTTCTTATCTGATATTAGAATACTCTAATTCAACTACAATTTTTAAACATTTAGTCATAAAACATTTAAAATATATCTGGAGATATAACAGGTAGAAGTCAATGAAGTTTTCTTGCTTCTTTCAGAAAACTGTGGAAGAGGGAAGAGGAACTGCTTTCTCTTATAGTCCTCCAAACCCTGCCCCACAAAATCTGCTCTAGAGAGTTCCCCAATCTGCCCTTGAGGGCTGGAGGACCCTTTTGAGCACATACGGAGGGGGGGGGCGCTATAAAGGAGAGGCAATTCCCACTGCAGGAGTGGACACCCACTCTTGAGACATGGGCTGCCACCCAAGAACTCTTTCAATTTACTCTTATCAGGCCTGATACCTCACCCTCAAGCACTTTTTCCGTCAATATAATTGAGCATGTTTTATTTATCATTATAAGTGGAAAGTCTAACTGAATATAACCTAAAGCACAATTTGAAGCTTACTCTGTGGCAGTGATGGGTAAGAATTATGCACTATTTACTCTGGTTGGCTCCTTTCCCATTTTATTGCACTCAAGTTTCTCCAGAAGTCAGGGAGCTGCCTGACCACCACTGAGTAGGAGAGGGCATTCAAAAGCAATTGTGTCATATTTTCTTTTTAAGATGAGGTCAGAACCAGCAGCTAGTCAAGCAGAAAAATCCCCCAGGGCCCTCAGGAATCTACCAGTATGGTGCTGACAGATGAGAGGTTCCCAAACTTTTTTTGGTCATGGAACCTTTCTGAAGACATTTTTCCCTCATAAAACCCTTCATTTTTACTAAGCATTGTGAGCCTACAATGTTCTTCCTTCTTTCATCTGCTCCTATTGCCTGAGTGCTTTGCATAATGTAGCAGGTTTGGAAATAAAGAGAAAGCATTTTTAATATAATGAATGAATAAAGCAATTATATGGTAATATCCCAAAAGAATTCTTTTGATTATTCCCAACACTATGCAATAGAGTCCTAGGAACCAAATGACTTGATGCGTTTCCTTGTTGACTGCTTGGATGACAACTGACAATCAAAACCATGGAGTGGGGACAATGGAGAGGAGGAATCGGCCCAGAAGAAACAAAAACAATGTTTTAATTCTATCCCCAGAAAATACTACCAAGTCTTTCAACATGTGTATAATCACAAGTAAGTTATATTGCCAAGACCCAAGGAAATGTCCATCCAGCATAGAAGCAAAGGAAAAGGTAGTAATTTCAAATGAAAGCGAAGACTTTTGTGCTTCAATTCAAATCCATGGGCAATTTTTTTCCATAGTTGGCAATATGTTCTAGCCATTTGATCTATTACTCAAAATATTTTTTATTTATTTATGTATTTAGAAAATTTCTATGCCGCCCCATTCGCCGAAGCCTCGGGGCGGCTCACAAAACATCATTTAAAATATAATACACTAAAAATATAAAACGAATTAACAATATAAAATAAGCCACCCTGGCCAAAGAATAAAATAAGCAAATAATATTAGCAATTAAAATGACGTTTGAATAAAAAGGTCTTCGCCTGGCGCGGAAAAACAAATCTGGTTTGCTTTTTTACAGTTTGCATGTGAAAGAGTTTAAAACCACCACTCTTCTTTAATAGTAGGGATTTGGAAGCCCTAACAGCCCTGCTGCCCTTCTATCTTTCTGTAAATGTTTGTCCCACAAGCATCCAGCAAGCAAAGACCCTGCACAGCTTGTTCTACAAGGAACACACCTTCTATTGGCTTCAAAGGACCAAGACTGCAATTTAAGCAAATAATTAAGACAAGTAACTGACATACAATGACACACGTTGCAAGAAAATTCAACAAAATCCATACACTTTCCCTACTTAAAAATAAGATAATTGCAAATGAGAGATCTTATGACTTAAGATTACATCCACCTAAAATGTAAAAAAACTCCAAACAAGCAGGTGCTTAAAACAAGTTATGCAAATGATTAGTTAAACATTGCCTAGCATAGTTTTTATTGCATTTTAGGATGAAACAGGTCAAGATTAAGAAAGTTAGAGAGAGGCATGGATCTGAAGTTTGGGGGTTATACAAATGAAGTGGTTACAGAGACAAAAGAGATAAGAGTTTTATAGATAAAGCCACAGAAAAGGAGGCATACTTATGTTCATTTCATATACTGGCCTTGTTTGTATGTCACAAAAAGTCACTGTGTGTGAATTTCCCCATAGGACTTCTTGTCACAATACTGGACATCTTTCTTAATATTCAGGACAGCTTCTCATAATGTGCAAACTCAGCAAAGATGATATGAGATGGTTGATAAGCTACTCACAACACTGAAACAACTGATGGTGGCTTGCCAACTACCCTAACCACCAACCCTCAGAGTTCACACTTATTAAGCAGCAGCAGCAGTGGGGTCTCAGACTGCCAGCTTGACTTCCACAGGTGCTTCACAATCACTGCCAAGCAGCAGTAATCATGCAAACCAGTTCACTACTTTTCCTGCTTTATACCATTGTTCTTCCATGTCTGCAAGCTAAACAACAGTGACTGGGAGATGATATTCTGTGGTGACTACAGATGATCTCCATTCAACAACTGATGAACAGCTAAAAGGCAAACAGGTGCAAAATTACAGAGCAGGGGAGAAACTGTTCCCCCCCTCCAGTCAGACAAAGCTGAAGAAGGAAAGACCATCACCACAATCTTGCTCTGGTAAGATCAGGAACCTGACAAATGCCTCTATCAATAGTACGGAAATAATTTTGTGGTGTGGCGGCACCTAGGCTGTAAAGTGGTGCTCCTGCCCTGTGGAACTAAGATCTCTCAGCAGGTATGAAAGATGATCACTAGACATGGGAAAGTGAGTACTGCAGAACCTGGAATGATTTTTGCTGCCATCTGGCATATTATAACAAATAACTGAAGGAGTCTATATTCCATGCTCTCGGATTTCCTACACCTCCTTCTTCCATGCCCCTGAGCATGACATGGAAGGAGAAGGAACTCTAATCCACCCACTCCATTTTCTTCCTAGATAAGGAATTTTTAAAATTGATTTGTTTTCTTGCTAGAAGCTTCTGGGTTGAAATATTCAGCATTTAATCTTCAGCTGAATCTGTTTAGCATCAAGGGAAGATGCTAAAGTGCTCCTTCAAGTCGAAGTGATAATGCGATTAATATTTGTTTTAAACTGTGCAAGATTTAAATTATGAACTAAAAGCTACAGAATAAGTTACTACGAGTACTTGGGGTTCAGCCATTCAAAGAACCTAAGATTAGCAGTGTGGGTTTTCCAGAAAGTAATCCAATGCCCTAGATTGACTGGGACATGATTTAGCATGTTTGACTGGATTTAGTAAACAAAAATATACCACCTTAATTTTATAAGTTGTGTAAATATTTCAATATGTTTTTCTAGTGGACAAAAATATTTGAACTGAACATACACAGTGCAACCCAAGATCTTTTTTTACTGCAGTGGAGTTTACTCCCAACTAAGTATGTATAGGCCTTAATGTTCTTCCACACATACACACATCAATGGAATTTCTCTAAAAATACCCATGGCAGCATCAGCTTCCACAGAGAGTACATCTGTAACACAGCCTGTCTGCAACTAAATGAATGCTTGTTTCATGTTCACAAAAAAGCAAACTGTAGTAACTCTAGTTTCATAGCTAACATGAAATAGTCTACATTCCAGTGTAAAGGATTAGACTTTTAGCATCCAGAGAAACTGGAAATGTTTACTCACTAGTCATTAGCCAGGCTGTTTACTCATGCCAATCTATAGCTGATAAGCTTAGGCTTTGATCTTGGAAGCTTGAGTGACGAGTCAGCTGAGAAGCAGGAACTGATTTAATATCCCATATTAGAAAGGCTCTTCTTTCATATCAATGTTGCTAAAAGCTACTGTTCCTACTGCCCCATATAAACAAGTAGTCTTGCTCCATATATTTCCACATTCCTATAATAAACATGGTTTTGCTGTAAACATCTTCAAGAGAGAGGTCTCTTTTCAACTGTAGGTTCAAAGAGAATATTTTGCAAATGTAACAAAACAGAATTTCCGCTGAATCCAAAAAGAGTACTTCATGGGTTGAATCTTATGTTGTTCTACTAACCAGAAGGAATCCCATGGAACTGTGAGAAGGGGGATTCCTCCTCCCTCTACTGTCCTTTGCATGGAAAACTCTCCAGGGCAGTCTTGTCCAATCATGTGCCCTCCAGTAATGTCAGACTGTAACTTCCATCATGGCAACCTTCCACGTATCAGGAGGGTACCAGATTGCACAAGACTGCCCAAAGGCAATGGTCAAACTCTCCTGAAAGGATTTTGCGCTTCTCCCATCAGTCCCCGTCTTGTCAGCCAAGACGTTTGGCTGATGTGCATCTGTTATTTATCATCTTTAACACATCAGAATGTGTTGCCTTATTACATTTTAGGAAGCAGATGGCATACATTAACAACAATGGCAGTGGAATGTTCTATTAATTAAAAGCAAAAGGCAAGATACAGCTGGCAAAATGTGGGGGTGGAAAATATTGAATTACAGTCAGACACAATCCCCTTGGAATTCTTTGATTTGGATGCACAACTTGTATAGTTGAGGCCAGTGAATTCTAGCCAGCTTGCTACAAAGGAAGAGACCTGATAATAGTAAACTAAACTGCTGCCACTTAAAATGAAAGACACCATGGTAGAAAATGTTTCACTCCAGACTATTCACAGCATGCTCGGTTCTTAAATATTCATGTACTAAATGTCTTTGATGCTCTTGTCCCATAGAAAATGTATTTCGAACAAGCTGCTCTGAGCCACAGGGTTTTATTTATTTATACATACATGCACACTTCTATGCCACCCCTTTAACATGAAGGTTCTCTGGATGGCTTATACTTTTAGTATGTTGTCCATACATTTGCAGTGCAGTCCTAGTCTTTTTGAACCCTGACAAGTACCACCAACAGTGAGGCATGTAGTCCCTGTCTGCAAACGTTACCAGTTTCTCATGGCTACACAGACTAAAAGCTTCATCCTACTGCTTCTTCCCCAGTCTGGTACCACCTAAGCTAAGGACAGGTGAGGACAAGCAGTGGAAAATACACTGAATCCATCCATACCATTAGCTATAGGGGGAATATGGAAATCTGACTTTATGGAAATCTTGTAAAAGTCAAATCACAAATCCAGAAATTATGTATCAATAATGAACATTACTTTCAGTAATTATTGGATTGACATATGACTAGAACAGAATCGGTATAATAATTCATTGCTTTAATAATTATGACAAAGCTCCTATGCTGTAATGGTGGGAGGCAATTTAAACTCAGCATGAGTAAATGGGAGAAGCTCCACCCTTCTCCCATCTTAGCCATTTTTGCCTGGTTGTTATTATTTTTCAAGCTCCACCAAGGGAAAAGCTTCAAATGTTTAAAGTTTTCAAGAGAAAATCATGGAGAGGTCATCTTGTTCCTTCCATTCTGCTCTTTAAATCCTGTCTTCTACATGCTGTTTTAGTCATACTTTTACTTGAATTTCAGGTCACTGTGATTTGATGGAATGGCTGGTGCTGAGAAGAAATGGGACTGTAGGGTCTTTCTATCACCTCTTCTAAGAAAGAAGTTCTACCCAGTCTTTGAGATCAATGCAGGGGGCCCTCCTGTGTGAGCCATCCCTTAGGGAGGTGAGAGGGGTGGCTGCTAGGAGGAGGGCCTTTTCTGCAGCTGCTCCCCATATCTGAAATGTTCTTCCCAAGGAGATTAGCCTGGTGCCTTCTTTATATTCTTTTTGTTGCCAGGAAAAGACCTTCTTTTTTGAAAAAATATGGTAATAGTTAATTCCATTCGACATTTGTTTTGTATTTTTGCCTGTATTTTATTGTTATTCTATTTTTAATATGTTGTAGTTGGGTTTTATTGTGTTTTATTTCGTAATTGGGAGCTTCTCAGAGGTGCTATGGCACAATTGGGTGGCATACAAATGTAATAAATGAGCTGCATATGATTCCTCCACTCTCTGAACTGTCCCAATCATTATGAGAACCACCAGGTAACTTGAGGAATTGGTGCCTGTTTACTTAATTCCCCTTCCTTGCCCTTTTTCCTTTTGCATCCCACAGGCAGGGACTGCCTTGTTTTGCTGAGCATAGGCTGCCCTATGAGCTTTTTGGCTTTAAATATTTAAATAAAAATCAATCCCTATTATTATTATTTTAATTTGCATGTCATTTTTCTACATAAATGTCTGCATGAATTCATAATTGCAAAAAACATTGTAATTACATTTCATTTTGATATATAGCTATCTAAACAGTCTATAATAATACTATAAATGTTTTCAGCACAACATAAAAGGGTGCTTGTAAAGATGTCCCAGAAGTACAGGGCTGAATGAGGGTTGTTGTTAAATCATTGGTTGCCACTGAATAGTGGTTTGTTATGTGCAAATCCTAACTATGGTTCAACTGTGGGCTGTTTACCACAGACAACCACAGAAGAAAACCTATAATTTGTTGTTGGGATGGAACATTTTGTTCTTCATGGGTAAGAACCTGCAGCCAAACCATAGTGCAGGGTTTGCACATAACAATTCATGATTCAACAACCCATACTCAAAGTTGTCATTACATATGAACCAGGTCTATATCAATTGGTAGTATTTAGCAGTGATTAGATTCGTACCGAGTGCTAATCCTCAAAAGTGAAAAGTTCAACAAGTTGTTAATCAAGTAGTAGGGTGAAGTCAAGCAGGGCAAAGGTGATAATTCCTAACATGCTCCCCTACTGCAATTTTAACTATTCCAAAAGCATAAGAGTCACTTAGTCACTTTGCCTGTGCTTCTAAATATGTGGCCAAGCACCAGAGTGTTACCGAAGATCAGGAAGAAAATATCCTACAACAGAAAAGAGGTCTCCAGCCATTCCCAGTTCCTGCCTCCTTCCTAGTACTATGCAATACACAGGTGGGTATTAAAATACCTCAGATAGGAATCACTGTATTTGCAGTATCAGTCATGTCAAGTTTTTATTGTAATCGTCCTTCTCTAGCATGCACGAGGAAATCATTTACATGATCAACATATAACACATGATAGATCCCACAGCGGTAACTTCAAAAAATAAAATACGAGACCAGAGGGCATAACAAGTTGGATCCAAACTAAATTAGGTGAACTTAGCCTCACTCAAATCCACAGGACAAAGTTAGTCATGACTTAATTTCAATGGGTACTAAGCACAGCTAACTTAGCAACAGCTGTCTGCCTTTAGCCCAATGCAATCCATGAGAAGACATTAAAAGGCACCTTTGTATAATGAACTAAAATGCAATTTATCAAGTGAAATAAAGATTGCTTACATGGTTCTACTTAAAATCCAGAAAGAAGGACAAGGGGGAAGATGTAGCACTGAATATGAAGAAAGGCATAAGACAAGATATAACAGAGGACTGTTTTAGGTAAGTGGAAGTCATTTGACAGTATTAATATTATTATTTCATTTCTATACCACTTGATAGCCAATGCAATCTCCTGCTATATAAAATGTCTTTCCCATGACTCTGCTGACACAATCAAGCGATATTGCTAAATAGCATTAACTACTTCTCAAAAGGCCTGTTCCCAAGTCAGATAAGGGGTAATGCTGAAGTATAGCTTTTCAGAAGACGAATTTCAGCTTCAAACAGCTGAAGCCCACAAGGCTTTGTTAATTGACCTGAGAGCCTCAGCTATGAGGTGGTATTAAAATGAAATAAATAAATAATGACCATCCTTCGATCATGAAGGAGAATACCCAAAGACCCAATGGAAGAGCTCGCACAATATTATGGCACTTTTAGTTTGAAGAGAAGTTTAAGCTGACATTTCAAGCTGCAGCAAGCTGAAAACAGCTCACAGCAGGGAGGGAGGGAATACCTTTGCCAGTTGCCACCAAGTGCCAACTGGGCACTTTGGGGGTGGCTGGGATGGGCAGTCACATGCTTAGAAAGAGCAGTAAAGGGTGTCTGCCCCCTTGCCAAATGACTTGCATATAGTTTTACCATTACAGCTCAGCATTTGTGCAATCCCTGTCAATGACTGGTATCCACAATGAGCCGTTGTATCATGTGAACCCAGAGCAATTCTCCCAGTGTGGCCTGAGGGCAACAAGCCACCCTGAAAATGCATGGGCCATTCTAGGGGTTCTTGCATTCATGATGGGTTACTGTGTCATCTGAATTCATACAACTAACACCATGGCAGGTAAGAGGATTTGGCTAGTGCCCCATGGCGAGACTGGCCAAAAAAACCCCTAGCCACTTTTGTCACGGGGTTCTTAGGGAAGCACACATGCCCAGTGACCTCGACAGCACTTGGCACTGGCTTTTTCTTCTCCTTGCCAAGACCATGAGCTCTTTTGGACTTGTGCTTTTTTATCCTTTTTCGTGAGGTGAGATCATGAATGCCGACCATCAAGACAGCTTTCATGATACCCATTTTAACAACTATGGGAAGTCCCTTCAAAGTACTTCCAACAGTTCCTTGGAGGGGCTGCCCATGATAGCCAAGGCTTTAAAAAATTACACAAAACATTTTGTGCAAAAGAGAAGAAAATGTATTTTAAACCTGCTCAGGGCATTGTACACAGTTGGTACCTGCAGCTCCTTTGGAGGCAGGCACCCTTGTGGAAATCACCCCTGTTGAGGCCTCAAATCCACACAGTCACACAACTGTGACTTATTTACAGGTAGCTCAGTATGGCAGGCAAACCTGCCCATTCAGTGCACCTACGTCTCGCCTTAAGGTGTAAACAGAATTGAAAGTGACAAACATTTTCATCTAACTGAATCAATGAGAATGCACATTCCTGCGGAATGCTTTTCAAAACCAAGATTTTGATGATGTGCCAAATATGCAGTACTGTGCATGTACAGAAGCATTTGTGAATACAGGCCAACATACAAGCCTTCTGAATGCTAAGTCAAACCCTTGCCTTGCCTTGCCGAAGAACTATGACAGGGATGACAGACTCTCACTGTAGCGTGGCCAAGAAAAGGAATTGCTGGGCAGGGGCAGAGTGGAGAAGTCTGGGAGTGTTAGCAAAATGGAGGGAAAGAAGAGTTCCTACTCTGCTGCCCTACTCAGTAGAAGACTGGAATATTACTTAACCAATGGGAAGATGGTGCTCTTATGCCCAGTTGGATAAGTGCCCACAAGGTAACTGCTCTCAAGTGCATTTACGTGCCATGTTTCCAACATGCCTTTCCCTCCTCCTGCCATTATGAAGTGCACTACATAAAGAGAGAGAAGAAAGACTGAAAGGAAAGTATAAAAAAGAGGCAAACTGGGGAGAAAGCAGTATTTAGAGGTTGTAACTCCAGTTTTGCATACTTTCACACTTTTAAAATAATAATCCCTAGATTGTTATTTGCCCCATTGAAGCTTCAGCAATAAGAAAGCATATTAACATAAACCTTGATATAAATTTCTGTATATAAAAGTGTTCTTAAATTGCCTAGGGATTATACAGATAATGTTGGAAAGTGATCCACATTTAGTGTATCTAAAAGACAGTCCTGAAATGTGACAAAAGTATAAAAACAATGGTATGTACATAGCAAACACTGAAAAATGGCAGCCGTATCATTGATACAGCAAAAAACAGGCAGCATTATGCAATCAACAAAAGATATTCAATTAAAACATTGACTGGGTTCACACAACATGCTAAGCCGCAGTGGCTACTGGCCACCCATGGGAAAACTTGTAAACTCATCTGGGTAGGCTTATAACCCATCTCAGCAAGTCATGGCTTTTGTAGGATTCTACAGCCACCAAAGGCTTGCCATATTACCCAAATCTAAACACAAGTTCAGCAGCAGCCAAAAATGCTACAGAGCCACTTGTCCAGGGCACACAAAGTGTTGTAAGAGCAGTGATGACTCTGTGGTAGTTGTCACTACGTTCCCCAATCGCCGCTGCCGCCATCCATTCAGGGCTTGAGGAGATGGCTCACAACAGACACTGACAACGCCAGCTATCACTCCTGGTTGAGAAGGGAGGAAAATGGGGAGAGAACCTGTGACGCACCGCAACACACACAGTGATGACTTACCAGAAGAGCACTGCCACCAACCACATCCCTGCCTGCCAGTTTGGGCTGCTGAAGAAAAGAAGGTAGTTCAGCCAGTCAGCTCAAGTTACCTGTTCTTCTGCTTGCCTTCCATTTTGGGCAGGAGACGAGCCACACTCTGTTCCACCTCCTTTGATCATGCCTCCCCTGCCACATCCAGCACCACCACCTCCAAGCAGCTAGAGTTGCATGAAGGGGTGTGTGCTTTGATCACCTCCTCTAGATGAGACCAAGCAGAGCATGGATCAAGGCTCAGGAGGTGGCATGCTCCAGCACTGCTGTTATATACTGCCCACTTTCCCCTTAAGCCCAAAAGGCTGGGAACAGGGACCTGTTTGTGAGCAGACCTGTTCTGTCAGTATTGGTTCCTCCCCAGAGGAGACATTTCTGCTTGTGATCACCAGGAGCACTTCTGCATCCTGGCTGATGAGGACTCCTTCCAAGCCAGAGTGGAGGGTAGATGGTTTTGTCTGTCATCGCTGTGCCTCCTTGCTCACCCATTCCTTACCCCAGCTGAGACTTTGGTGACAGGGAAGGGAAGAGTTGGGAATGAAAGAAACAGTTATTCTTGGCAGGCTTACCAAGGTCAGGAAGATTTGGACTAGTCAGACAAAGAGCGGCCTGGGAACCAGAATTCTCAGACACTGAAATGGAAGAAGCCAAGGGGCTGGTACAACTCCTGACTCCATAATGCGATGTGGAGATGGGCCATCCAGTGAAAGGAGCAAAAGACAGAAGGGGCTTGCTGGTATCCACAAGACTCATCCCAAAGGGAGGGGCCTCACCAATACTCAAAAGGAAATCTATTAGAGAATTCTAGGTTGGTTGTACTTGCTGGAAATGCATTAGAGAATTAAGAGCTTTTGCTAAAGAATGGTATGCTGCTCTGGAAGGGTAAAAGCTAGCTTGGAAGGAAAACTCACTATTTCCAGAAGGCCCTAGGGTGGGGGAGGAACCCTATCTCCCCCAGTGCGTCCTATCATCCATTGGCTGCATGAGGGATGGGGTGACTTAGTATGTTATTTAAACCCTCCCACTGGGTTACATAAATATTCAGTTAGTTCCATCTAACGTCCTCTAAAATCAATGCAAAAGTCATAGCTAAATTAAAGCAAAATTATTTTAATAGGAATTAAGAGCTGTTAACTGATTCAAACTCATTTTTAATGAACAAGTGCAAAAAGATTCCTAAATCCTGGCTGTTAAATTGTGGGTGGGTGGGAGCAGACACTATGCCATAAGTAAATGTACAGAACAGGCACCCCAGAAGCAATCTTTTAGAGAAATGGACCTAGAAGTGTTGTGGGGAATGACTGTGGCTTAGGGAGCCCTGTGTCTTTCAGGCATGGCCCCCAGTCTGCTGGTAGCTGCTTCAATGATGAGCCAGCCAGGTGTTAGTCCTGCTTGTCAGCTGTGTGTTGGTAGGTGTCTTTTTTTCTTAAACTCTTAAGCGACGGCAAGCACACAGCTGTTCCCAACTGCTGATTCTCACATGTTGTACACTGAAACATATGTTAGAGCAACCATTTCCTTTTGAGTTCAGAGGAGCAATTATGTGATGATTAATAAACAGGATAATAAAAGATAAACTGATTTTAGAGCAAGATCTAGATGGGAAGGTAATGGGTAGACTAATTGGGCTGATTTGAGTGTGCTAGGACTAGGTGGAAATTTATTTAAAAAAGTCATTTGGAACATTTGGCCAAGAAACTGAATGGCCTTTTTTGAAATATAAATTCTACTAATTATTTTTAAACCTGCATGTACATTAGTAGATAAACATGAAATTACACAAAATGTGCATGGGCCAGGATCAAGGTATCTTTAATATCTAGCCAGCCCAACTGTTGTTCAATTCCACAAATACACTGGCAGACAAAGCAGTACATACACATTCCTAGTCACTTATGGCTCAAGTTAGCTTCTCACTCAGTTGTAAACAGCTGACTGGCCCTAATGGACACATCTAACCTGAAGATAATGCACATTCACATGAAGATGATCAGGCCAGAGGATCACATGCACAACACTGGGCAATGGGCAATTCTTCCTCTAAATATACATAGCCTGGAAGTAGGTTGGGACCTCCCATTAATTCCTTATCATCAGCTATGCTGGCTAAGGCTGATGGGAGTTACAGTCCAATAATATCTGGAGGGCCCTTGGCTAAGGTTACAGAGAATTTCAGGAGGAAAATTGTTTTGAAACATCTGCTAAGGTATTGCAGCGCTCCTCTAAAATAGTCAAACTGAGATTTTGCTAAAACGTTTTGCAAAAGGAATTCCACTATTATGGATCAGCCACTGAAAACACTGCTGTAATGTCCAAGCTTGGTTGATAGAGGATACCAAGAAAGGATATGTGGATTTTTATTTTTTTTACTGTAAAATCATATACTAGAAATGGTCTCACAATGAAAATATCTGCCACTAGCCTTGGGAGAGGACAGTATAATTCTAACCACAGACCAGAAAGTAATAATTTTGTTTGCACAGTATGCATGTAGAGTCTATTTTTAAAGAACACCAGATATTATGAAATAACTTTTCTGAAATTGCCTCAATTAATGTAATGGGGTGCTCACTTTCAAGACTGTGATCACTTAAGGAGAATGTGGAATGGAGTAGGAGTGAAGATAACACAGAGTATGCAAAACAGACAGAAAGCAAACTGCACAAAAAGTCAGGCAAAAGGAGGCAGAAACTGAGGAAAACTGAGGAAATCAATATAAAAAGCAGGAACAGCAACAAGCCTCTAAAATGTTTTTATACTTTTGTAGAGAAAGTAATAACTGGGAAAAAACAAGTCAGTTCATGACATTGTGAATATCCAACTGCTTTTTATAGAAAGAACCATTCTACCCCCATACCTGCAATGGACAAAGCAAGAAAGGCTTCAGATCAAGAACTATATGCTATCAAAATACCAATCAATTTTTTTTAAAACAGCTCCTGAAAATCTTTTATTCCTTGTTATCAGGCTTATATCTTGACTAAAAACACACTATTTATTTTTTTCAGATATTACTTTGAAAAGACCCTCAGAAATAGTACCCAATAGCTTTGCTTTGAAGCACAGTACTTTGCTTCTGGTTCCATTGCTCCTCTAGACCCACACACAGAATCATCAAGTTGGCTGACCTGCCTGCGTGTGGTTTTGAGGGGGGAGGGGAGAACAGGAAGTCTTTTTTAAAAGCAGAGCAGAATAAGATACCTTTGTGACATCATCACCACTCTCCTCCTCCTCCTCCTCCTCCTCCAGCAAGCCACACAAAGAATTGCAAGGAAAGGATTGTTAGCAAGGCAGTGTGAAAAGGGAAGGATTAGGTCCCATTCACCTCAAAGTATGCCTTTATCTCGGGCATCTGTAGAGCTAGATTAACATAGCCCTTTCTCCACAAGGGCAATAAGTTCAAAGCACAACTTGCTTAAACCGCCACAGGTGGGGAAACAGAAGCTTTACATACTTGTAATAAGGTTCACACTCATGGCACTACACTCAGCCACGATCATGACCAATCAATATCAGAAAACTAGAAAAACTCCAACTTCATCTACGTGAAAAGTTCTTAACAGTTATAATGTACATTCTTCCATGAATATACATTCATATTCAAGACTCATTATCTGCTACAAACCTAGCACAATGGGCACACCAGATACAAAATATAGATTATTCAAAAGGTAAGGATGTTATCTTAACGGGTTTAAATTGGAGTTTATCTGGATCATGCACTGCTTTTTTGTAACCATTGGTGGACAAAGCTAAACTTTGGGACTATATTAATGTATCAAACTCTACTGAAGATAGCAGGAGAAAAAAGTAGGAAAAAATACCTTTTGCAAGCTTTAAGACAGACCTAGATAATAGATAACCAAGTGGTCTCCAAATATTTTGAACTATACTGTCCATCACTCCCATTAGATCTGCTGGCTGGGGCTTATGAAAGTTGCAATGCAACATCATCTGGACAGAAAAATTTAAAGCAGGACTTGGGAATGTATGACCCCAGAGATGTTGTTGGACTACAACTTGCATCATAGCTCACCACTGGAGATGCTGGTCACATGTTCCCAATGCCTATCGGCAGATATGATCTGAATTTTTCTTCAAAAAAATCTGTATAGTGACCTAGGTTTTGCTAGTTATCATGCTCTGCAGCTCAAATAAAAATGGCAATTTTCCCAGACACCTTCAGAATTCACACCCATCTGAACAAAGAAAGTGTGACATGAAGGATACAATATTCATGTACCATGAACATTAGCCAAGCCTCAGCCCTACATCACCCTGCAGATGTTACCTCTGGTGAAAGGGTAGCATAAGGGCTGCTTTTACAACTTAACAGCTACCTGACTTCAAAGGTTTCTTTCTGCCACTCCATCTAGCATGCCCACATTGCTGCCCTATAATTTAACTAATCACACCAGCTACATTTTCATGCATTTCCACCATTCTTTCATAGGTTATTCTTGTACTTGTGCTTACTTGCCCTTGGCATTTATTTTGAGTAACAGCAGAATATTTAAGTACCTTAGTAATGTAATATATTCTGCTATATGGTACATTTTTTTCAGCATTTAACAGACAGAATGTTAACATACAATTTCAAAAACAGTGCCCCGAACTAGTAGACAGCAGTTAATATTTTCCTTAAAATTACAGAACTGAGAAGGCAACTCGATGCCCTCCAGATGTTTTTGACTACAATTTCCACAAACCTTAAACAGCAAGGTTAGTGAACTATGACAGCTGTACTCTAAGACATCTTGAGGGCACCAAGTTACTAATCCTGTCTTAAAGAATGCAAAATGTGTGGCTTTTTCTGCTTTGATTTGCAGTCTTCACAGGGATGTAACGGCATTTAACATTTGCTGTATTCATTATATTATATATCTAGCCAAACTAAAAAGTTACAAAATTAAAGTATCAAAATTTAACACAATTAACTGTTGTTTTAATTCCAGACAGCTAGCTGTGTTACTCTATTGTAACAAAAACAAAGACTTCCAGCACTCTAAAAACTAACAGATGTATTATGGCATAAGATTTTTTGATGTAGGTTCTACTCCATGCGAGCTTATGCCATAAGAAATTTGTTAAAGGTATCTGGGCTGCTTCATAAATTTTAGGGTGCTAACCTGGGCATATTTGGACAGAAACAAGTCTCAGAGAGCTGAAGGAACTTTTCCTAAATATCCATAGGATTACTCTTTTAATTATTTTGTGTCAATGATTAAAGTAACTTCTGCTATTTATCCTAGACTGGGGGTACATGACTTGGACTGTAACCTCCCTAAACCTGAGCTAGCACGACCAACTTTGGGAGTTGTAGCACCATAATATCTAAAGAGGACTACTGCATAAGAGGATTATCCTGCTGGAGACTATTATACATCAATCCCAGTGTAGGCTGATGGATCACTCCTAATTACTTATTTCTAGTGTTCAAAGTTAAACAACAAATATCTAATATAATAAAACCACAAACTCCCCTTTTATGGACATGTTATACTTTACACACACCTATTGAGATACGTATAACAATACAGTCTTTCATAACCAGGCACATATACTCTGGTATTTAAGGTAACATGTATTACTATTAAACATTTGCAAATGAAACCAATGATAATGTAGCATTTACATGACTAAAGCTTTTACTTTTTCAACTAGCCCAAGATTTACTTAGAGTACATTTCTTAAACACTGTAATGTATTTAACTGATTATTCTATAGATCTGAATGAGCAAAGAGGTATCCAAGATGTTTGGAACTTTAGTTCCCAGAATTCCTGTCCCTGGCCATACTTATACAAGTTTCTAGGAATTGAAGTCCAAAGCATCTGGAGATTCACCTTCTGCCCTTCCCTACTGTAAAGGTTTGAAAATGAAATGTGCTCAGATGATATACAGTTTTATCACAATTACATATAAAGTTTAGTAAATGCCACATGTGCTGTATAGAGAGAATAGAACTCTTAAACCTAAGACTTAATAAAATGTCATGGTGAGATGGTTTTTTTTAATAACGTAAGAATGAAGTCTACACATCAGTTTTGTCCTCGTGATAACTGCAACATCAATGAACATGTGTAACTTAATTTGCTATTTTGTGTGGACCAAACATTTCTAGATTACATCAGTTATAATAAAGTCTAAAAGTTTGAAACAGGTAGCAACACCAGTCATTTATTTATTGCTTGCTACTCTTCACATTTTATATGAGGCAAATACTTTGTTTTCTAAGGTTTTTTCTTAGAATGGAAATTCTCAGGCTGCAATTTTGCAGCTAGTTTCCTGGGGATAAATCCCATTAAATTAAGTGGAACCTACTTTTGAATAGATATCCATGGAATTGTGCAGAGTGAAAGTTAAATCACCATACTTATTCTGTTAGTTATTTGAATTAGAATGCTTAACTCTGCCTTCAGCTCAATAATATTTTCACTTTAATCAAGTTGTTACAAATGTAAATGCAAATGTAAAGCTCTATAATGCTTTCATTAAAATTACTGGTGATTTGAAACCAACGTACCAAAATATTATTAATGTTTACGTATGCTCTTCATGAAACAGAACTGCTTTTGTGCATAAAGTGTAAGGAAATATTCTTTAGGAGAGAAAAGAAAGATGATCCCTTCATCCAATCACAAGAGCTGCCATGGATACCAAATTTCATCTGGGTCTCTGACCTCACTTGTTCTGGTACTGATAATAGTTACAATACTGTCTGCAATTGAGGTTCAGAGTAATAAGCCTATAGAAACCACAGCATTAGATGGATATAAGAGACAAGAAAGGAATGTGATACTGAATGAAGCAGCAGCAGCAGTTCTGCAAGGAATTATCATTAATACCAATGCTCTGAAGAGACATTAAATATTTTAAAAGAAGAACAGCATTCACTTTTCAACCTAGAGTTATAGCAGATATGGCTCTGAAATATTCAGAGCAAAAATGTTAGTCTGTTAAAATTAATGAGGTGGTATAGAAATAACTTTTTAAATTGAGTCACATTAAGAATGAAAAGGTTATTTCCTTAAATAAATGCCAATATTACAATTTCAAGATTTATATATTCCTAGGCTTCACAGCAGTTGAAAAAGCTCAAAACTAACAGGGGTCTACAAAAATTCAGAAATCAGTGAGCAGAAGCCAAAACTTGTATTTGCATAAATCATGATTTAAGAAGGGCTACTTTTTCACTTAACATACATGCTTGGGAATTGCAAAGGCATGCTGTCACCAGAGCTATAGTGAAATCTGAAAAAGGAGATCAGCAAATTAAAACTTGGTCATTATCCTTCCTTTATTCATAAAAGTTCAGTCCTATGCATGTTAGACAGAAAAAAGCCATGCTGTAAGAATTCTTCCTATCGAGACATGCACAGGATTGTTCCTCTTACTAATGCGAATCCTTCCACTAGTCTCATTGTTGAAGAGTATGCATTACTTGTCAAGCTATCAAACCACACAGAAACATCAAAAATTTTAAACCCAAGTTTAAAAATATCAGTATGAATTTTAAACTCATAACATACTTGCCAAACTGTTTCACTACTTTAGTCTGCAATCCTATAGCTGTTACAGAGTCTAGACAACCATAGAATTCAGAGTTCCAGCAAGGTTGGAGCTGGGACTCCTAAGCTGGAGCATAACCTATGTGGAAAGGACAGTGCCAGCCACAGCTCCGAGGTTGTAAGAATGACCTTGGAGAGAGTGTTTTGTGTGCATTCTGTGGGGTATTCAGGGAGGATATGTCAGCATTCATAGGATCCTGGTGACAGTTTAGTCTCCTTTCCTCTGTACTCCAGAGCAAAACACTGAAACAACCAAAGTGTTTTGCAGGGCAGCAGCAGCAGATGCAACCTTCACCTTCTTGGTCCTTCTGCCCTCCATAAAGTGCCTACAGTCTTTTGAAATCAGAGGATTACAGGATGCCACAATGGACTGCCCTACCCAGAACTGTAGTCTGAAAATTATGTATTACCCATGTTAAAGCCAAAGGTATAATGAAGCATGACATTTCAGTCAAGGCCTTTCACTTTATACACAATGGACAACAATTTTGTTTTGCAACGATACCCTAGGAACATTCTTAAGAAATACCTACTAGGCCATGAATTGATACAGAAGAAAAGCTGAAGGATTTCACTGCTAGGCGTCTACAGTTATGACAGATGTACCAATTTGGTGCAATTTTCATCCTTATTAGTAGAGATTTTGCAGTGCTCTTCAGGAAATGGGACAAAAATGTAATATTATAAATGGAAAAGGTCATGTCTTCTATATTACATTGTGAGATTATGGTACCAGATAATCTTTAAATATGTGAAGCGACCCTCTATCAAGTTTATCAGTCTTCTCCAATGCCAGATCAGCTAATTCAAGGATAACAAAAAACTGCAGTGACAACAGCACAACAGTTGTGTAATACTGTCAACCAGTGATTTGGCAGACTTTGTGTATTTGTCCAAAAACCTAACACAGGAATTTCACACACAATCAGCTTCATGTCCTTCGATCAACATCAGATCACTATGATTTGTGCATCACTCCTTACATTATCAACCAAAGATACAATAATTATTCTCACATCTGCAGTACTACTCAATGGAGCATATATAATGGCCAAAAGGAAGCTGTTTCATAAAGTAATCATGGAAGAGCTTACTGAAGACTGAACAGAAGTAATCCACTCTGCATTGTACAGGATTAAACAGCTAGGTCCACCGAAGTGTCATGGCAACTTATTAAGATAAAGTTGTCCAGTCAATTTCTGTGAGACATACTGATTAACATTAGTCCGTAAATCAGATAATCAATGAAGTTAGGGAGTATTCCTAAATTTCATTGCTGACTCAAATTCAATCCATCCATCCCGAAGCTTTTGAGTCCTACAGATTAGACTGAAGCATGTCACAATGGTTCCAATAATTTTAAATGCTCATTAATGGAGATAGCTGGAAACAAAAGATTTGCATAAGTTTTAACACCTATACTCTTACCACTGGAATTACTTCAATAAAGGGCATATGCCATAACCAAACAATGCTCCCTCTTGGTGACCAATCTATAAACTGTAACTTTCTCCCTACAATGGGTTTTGGTCTTAAAGGAGAAGAAAAGGAAGATGCCACAGCAGCAGCTGGCAAAGACCAAACGTCGCTGACGAGGATAGGAATGTAGTTTTAAGATTCTCTGAAGATGCCACTAATGTCTACGTTTTAAAACAAAAAACGTTGCCGTGTATTCTTCTCGTTCCCCCAAGCAGCCTAAACACACACCCGCTCCTTGCCCGCCTCTCTCCTGGAGCAGTTTCAAACCAGCACGTTAGAGGCAACCAGAAGAACTGTTGCCTGGCTGCCCGCCGGAGAAAGATCCCGCTGTTCCGTCTGAATGGCACCGAGCAATTGCTGGGCTTGTGTCTAATGCAATGGGGGGTAGGCGGGGACGCAAACTATTGTGGCGGTGGGTGCAAAAACAAGGAGAGGGATAGCGAGATAGGAATTCCTTTTTCGGATGCAAAGGGGTTTGATCGAGACTTGGCACCAAATGGCGAGAGAATATGAGTGTCCTTCTGCGGCCGCTTTCCACCTCCACCACCACCTCCGGCGGACACAAAGAAGCCCCTTGAGCGGTGGCCACTCTTCGCCGTGTGAAAAGGCTCGCCCGCTTTCACTCGCTCTCCTGCACGCTGCAACACTGAAGAGTCGGCTCTTTCTGCCATATGCGGGACGCCCCAAAGGCTCGGCGCCTGCCTCGGCGGGGGCGCCTGCGAGGGGTGCGCGCGCGCGGGGAGGACCGATTGTTGGCGGCGCGCGCACACGCTCGCGCATCGCCACCTCCCCGCTCCACGCCGCAGCGCAAAGGGGCCCCGCAGCTCCGCTCGAGCAAAATGGAAGGCAGGAAGAACGGGGCCCCTCGCCCCGCACACACGCACACCCCGCGGACGCGTCGGCCGCCGGGAGGTGCCCTCCACCCGCCGGCCTGTGCTTGGCTTGCCTCACCGGTGCCAGGCAAGGAGGGCGGGCGAGCCAGTCCCCCCGCCTCATTTCCCCACTCACCGAGCAAAAGCAGCAGCTGGACCCCCCGCGGCATCCCCGCGGCCATCTCCGCTCCGCGCCTCTCTGCTGGGCCCCCCAGTGCTGCTGCGCCCGGCCAGCTCCCGCACTCGCCTCACTCCATGCTGCTCCGAAAGAGGCGTACAAATCTCTCCAGCCAGGCCGGCCCAGCCCCGCTCCGCCCCTCGCACGCCCGGGACAGGGAGGAGCTTCCGGCCGGCAGGAGCATCCCGCTCCGTGCGAGCAGGCCGGAATCGCTTCTCTCAACCGTCGCCTCCGACTTATTTTCCCTTCTCCTTCCAAAATTACCTGCCCGGCTGGCGAGCGACCCCTGTTGGACTTGGCGGGCTTCCGAGACGAGAAGCCTGGCGCGACTTTTGCCTCACGGCGCGCTCCGAGCGGCTCAGGGGCTTGGCCGCGAAATGCGCTCGGCTGCAAGCTGATGCCTGCCTGGAAGCCTGCCGATTGAGTTGAACGGGACTTGTTTCTGAGCAGACGAGCGCTTGCTAAGCTTTCTTCTTTCACTCTTATCTGTTTATCCACCTACAAAGCGTGCCGTGCGCCTTGTCGGCAGAGAGGGCTCACTAGGGCCGGAGTCCCGAATATTTCATTAAGAGCTGCAAATTTCTGGGAGGCCTCCGTCTCAGCTCGCCCATGTCCATGAACTCTGTTACATCTGATACTGCAGATGAGCTGGCATTTTGCCCACAGGTGCTCCAGCTTTTGCTTTCTGCCTGAGTTTTTTTCCCCTGTAATCAAGTACCTTCCTCCCCATCCCATCGTTAAAAAATAGGGGCACCTTCAGGAGACAACAAACTTTAGAAAGGGACTGTATTAGTTAAACTAGCATAAACGATTTTTTTTTTGGTGATAAACTCCCAATCTTTTTGCTAAAGCAGACCCTGCTTCCCATGTCAGTTTCCTCAACCAGAGCTGTGGAGGTTGCAGTTCACCACCACACAGTGATCTGAGTGTGGCTTGCCGCTGAACCATGGGCTTTTGTTGAAATGTGGGTTGTGTTGTCTGAACCCAGCTGCACCAACAAACCATGAACCACAACCCATTAAAATAAACCATAATTTGTTGTTGGGTAGTGACCTGTGGGATTTTCACAATAGCTTGTTAGCTTAGTTGGGTTCAGACAACATGATAAATTACATTTTGAGATCTGACACTCAACCCATTGTAGTTGCTGTTGTTGTTAGTCGCGAAGTCTTGTCTGACCCATCGCGACCCATGGACAACATTCCTCCAGGCCTTCCTGTCCTCCACCATCCCCCGGAGTCCACTCAAGCTCACACCAACTGCCTCAATGACTCCATCTAGCCACCTCATCCTCTGCTGTCCCCTTCTTTTGCCTTCAGTTGTTCCCAGCATTAGGCTCTTCTCCAGGGATTCCTTCCTTCTCATTAGGTGGCCAAAGTATTTGAGTTTCATCTTCAGTATCTGGCCTTCTAAAGAGCAGTCTGGGTTGATCTCTAGCACTGACTGGTTTGATCGCCTTGCGGTTCAAGGGACTCGCAGGAGTCTCCTCCAGCACCACAATTCAAAGGCCTCAATCCTTTGGCGCTCAGCCTTCCTTATGGTCCAGCTTTCACAGCCATACATTGCAACTGGGAAAACCATAGCCTTGACTATACGCACTTTTGTTGGCAGGGTGATGTCTCTGCTTTTTAGTATGCTGTCTAGATTTGCCATAGCTTTCCTCCCCAGGAGCAAGCATCTTTTAATTTCTTGGCTGCAGTCCCCATCTGCGGTGATCTTGGAGCCCAGGAAAATAAAATCTGTCACTACTTCCATTTCTTCCCCATCTATTTGCCAGGAAGTGAGAGGACCGGATGCCATGATCTTCGTTTTCTTAATGTTGAGTTTCAAGCCAACTTTTGCACTCTTCTCCTTCACCCGCATCAAGAGGCTCTTTAGTTCCTCTTCACTTTCTGTCATTAGAGTGGTATCATCTGCATATCTGAGGTTTTTGATATTTCTGCCTGCAATCTTAATTCCAACTGGTGATTCATCCATCCCCGCCTTTCTCATGATGTGCTCTGCATATAAGTTAAATAGGCAGGGCGACAGTATACAGCCTTGCCCAACTCCTTTCTCAATTTTGAACCAATCAGTGATTCCGTGTCCAGTTCTCACTGCTGCTTCTTGACCTGCATATAAGTTTCTCAAGAGACAAATAAGATGGTCTGGTATCCCCATTTCTTTAAGAACTTGCCACAATTTGTTGTGATCCACACAATCAAAGGCTTTAGCATAGTCAGTGAAGCAGAAGTAGATGTTTTTCTGGAACTCCCTTGCTTTCTCCATGATCCAGCATATGTTGGCAATTTGATCTCTAGTTCCTCTCCCTCTTCGAAAACCTGCCTGTACTTCTTGTAGTTCTCAGTCCACATACTGCTGGAGCCTAGCTCGTAGGATTTTGAGTATAACTTTGCTAGCGTGTGAAATGAGTGCAATGGTGAGGTAGTTTGAACATTCTTTGGCATTGCCCTTCTTTGGGATGGGAATGTAAACTGACCTTTTCCAATCCTGTGGCCACTGTTGAGTTTTCCAAATTTGCTGGCATATTGAGTTTTATTGCACTTTTATGCATATTGCACTTTTACTGCATTGTCTTTTAAGATTTTGAATAGCTCAGCTGAAATACAGTCACCTCCACTAGCTTTGTTGTTGCTCAGACTTCCTAAGGCCCATTTGACTTCACATTCCAGGATGTCCGGCTTGAGGTCAGTTACCACCCCATCGTGGTTATCAGGGACGTTAAGCTCTTTCTTGTATAGTTCTTCTGTGTAATCTTGCCACCTCTTCTTAATCTCTTCTGCCTCTGTTAGGTCCCTGCCATTTTGGTCCTTTATCATGCCCATCTTTGCATGAAAAGTTCCCTTCATATCTCCAATTTTCTTGAAGAGATCTCTGGTCCTCTCTATTCTATTGTTTTCTTCTATTTCTTTGCACTGTTCATTTAAGGAGGCATTCTTATCTCTTCTAGCTATTCTCTGGAATTCTGCATTCAATTGTTTGTATCTTTTTCTCCCTTGCCTTTCGCTTCCCTTCTTTCCTCAGCTATTTGTAAAGCTTCCTCGGACAACCATTTTGCTTTCTTGCATTTCTTTTTCTTTGGGATGACTTTAGTTGCTACCTCTTGTACAATGTTGCAAACCTCCGTCCATAGTTCTTCAGGCACTCTGTCTATCAGAGCTAATTCTTTAAATCTATTTGTCTCCTCTACCGTATATTCATCAGGGATATGATTTAGGTCATACCTGAGTGGCCTAGTGCTTTTCCCGACTTTCTTCAACTTAAGCCTAAATTTTGCAACGAGAAGCTCATGATCTGAGCCACAGTTAGCTCCTGGTCTAGTTTTTACTGCCTGTATAGAGTTTCTCCATCTTTGGCTGCAGAGCACATAGTCAATCTGATTTCTGTGTTGACCGTCTGGTGATGTCCATGTGTAGAGTCGTCAACCCATACTTGAGCCTTCAGTATAGATTATCGTATTTCCTGAACCCAGTCAATATCTGGGTTATAAAATTCTATGAATGAGACAGGGCAATAGAACAGCACAAGTCTCATCTGAAAACACCCACAGTCACCCTAACTTAGTGGCATTGTATGGCCTTAACCAATTAAGCTGAAATAGATGAAGTAGATTAAATTAGAAGCAGCAGAAATAGAAGCTTTTACTGAAGTGTGTTGTTGTTGCTTCTGCATTCCAGAATAAGTCCTATCTCATCTCTTGCAAGTTTTCAGACTGATTACTTTATTTCTAAGCAGGACAAAGGAATACTCTTAAGATATCCTTACTTGGCTGCTACAGCTATGAGCTTCTTAATGGAGGTGAGTGGGATGGGCAATGGAAAAGGTACATCTGCAGCGTAGTGAGAGAATCTTGATATGTAGATCACAGTTCAGTAAACGGCAGACTTTAAAATCTGAATAAAGCCTCCCAAATAATATACTGATTTTTTTTAGCTAGTATTAAGAGGTGAATGATAGTATTTCCAAAAATGCAAGAAAACAAAACTCCTCTAGTACAGTTGAAATAGGATAGTGGGACTCCAGTCAATATATCCTTTCCAATGGACTTTTAATAATGGATACAAATTAGAATGCCTCTCCAGCCGCAATCCACCTGGACACAACAAACATGCAAGTTGTGCAGAGAGTTTCAGCTATTGGATGATATAGAAATATTATTACTACATAATATTAGTGCAAACATTATAGAAGTAAAGCAAATATGTCTGAGTATCTCCTACATTTCTATCCTAGACATTTTAACCCACAGAGTTAAATAGAACAATATATGGTGAATATGCTTTGGACTGACATCTTAAAGAAAACTTAAGACATTTTTGTTTGATTTATGTGAAGACAGCCTCAGAGAAACATGAGTGAATTAGACATTGCAGGGAGCCTCAGGTAATTGGCCTTTTCTTGCCAGATAACAGACTGAGGAACCACCAGTGTATATTTTTAAAAAGCAGGTTGAACCTTGAAATGAACTTGTGGTGGGAATAAATTAAAATAAGTTTTTTGGGTAGCAAAATCACATACCCTCAGGGAAACAATTAAGGAGTGTTAATTACAGCTCATTCTTATAAGTAAGATACCATATGTCTTTTGACCCAGACACTAAGGCTTCTCATTCTCTATGGACCATACATTTTTATTTAGAAACAAAAATTCCCAAACTAAGGCCTGATTTGTATGGGTTGGTTAATTTTGGCATGGGGCAAAGATTTTAAATCTTTGAGGAGCAGCAGGAGTACTGTGGTTTATTACATGTGAACTCAGCAAAAGTGAATTGTTTATTTGGTTGACAAGTCACCCACAAATCCATGAATGCTAGGTGGCTTGTCAACCACTCCAACAACATGCTGTCACAGGACACACATGAAACAACAAGCTTGTTCTCACAACACCCTGAATATTCAAAATGGTCACTGCTGCTGCAAGAAGTATCCCAGAAAATTTACTATAATTTCAATAGATGTTTGCATCTATTTTGCCCTGTTTTTCTCTAAGATTAACTGTGCATTAACAGTACCTAAGTGTACCCTCACATCTGAATTGTGTTTGTTTATACCGTACCTGTATGACTGGATATTACCCTGCTGTAGAGACATGACATTGCAGTCTCTTGTGCTTAAGGAAGCTTTACAAGGGACTGCTAAAACCATTAAAGAAACAGGTCTCTAGGCCCCCAGAAATTTTCCTCTCTGATCACTGCCGGACAAGATCAAAGGACTCCGAGTCCTATTCCCTTTCTTTATGGTCTCAAGCTGGGAACAGCAGGGTTGGTGACAACCCTATTTCCTTTACAGGCTAGCAACTCAGGGATGTAGCTATAAAGATTATAACCTTTGCTCAAGTTCTCACAGAATGCTTACTGTGTGGTAAATGGCCTTTGTTACCTCAGGGAGTTCATGTGCTGTTCAGGAAAATTGCAGGATAAGGAACCATTTATTTCAGGAATTTGCAAAGTGTAATTCTTTTTTCTCTTATAAAGCACATATGAACATACTCTGGGGGTTATTCAAAGGAATTTTATCCCTCACTGCAAGTTATGCATATCATCAGGATGAAGCTATTTATTTGAACATTCATTTGAAAGCTCCCTGAATCTTCAGTGGAAAGCCTTATCTCCTCAGGATCTTTCTTCCTTTCTAGGCTGAGGTCACTACACTGAGGAAAAATCCTTTATTTTGAAGCTTAGTATTAATGATAGCCACAATAGCAGCTCAGTGTTTTAGTTGCAAGTAAGATGTTTGAAGAACCTTAAGACGGAACTGTCTTGGTTCTATTGTTTCTTGAATCTCTTGGGTGTTTGGATTGCAACTTTCTCTTAATCAGACTGGTTTCTTTAAAGGTTTTCCTTCTATATTTCTTGTAGGAACATTACTATTCACTGATGAATTATAAAGAGCCACTAGTACCATGCACAAATATGCATAACTTTGTATATCACTAATGCTTTCAACTGGTTGGATTATAATATCCTAAATAGGGGAAAATGTAATTAACTCTACTCTCAGGTGTTGTTTCCAGATGTTTATCTTACCTTTCCTAAGCATATTAAGTCCATTACACAACAATTGTGAACCAAAATTAGAGTAATGTATAATATCCAGATCGTGTCCCTCAGCTGAGAAAAAGCACACTTCAGTGGAATCAGGGGAGGGATGACTCTTGGTGATTCTTCTACCTTCCCCTGTAGTCCCCTGCATCCTCCCAGTCCTGCTGTAGAGGATGGGGCACTGCTTAGAACAGGATAGGAGGTGGGGCAGGCAGTGTGGGAGAGAGGGGGACTTGCCAAATGTTTTTATTGATACCCTCAGGCGGCAGAGAAAAACCAGTTGATACCACCTAACCAGTTTGCCTGTCTGCTATAAAATAATAATAGCCACACACCTTCCAACACAGGTGACTTTTGAAGAGAGTGGGGAGCAGCTCTGTGGCAAGGCATTACTCAGTTACAGGGCAACCTGTCTGCAAAGGCACTTAAGAGCGTGATCTGAACAATGGAAGTGGTGTAGAGAAGCCCACAGAGAAGGAATGTAGCTGCAGCTCTGAGAGGCTGCAATGGCTGTTGTCAGCACATCAGCCACCACTATACCTGCTAGTTCTTATCTTTGCCTTCAGGTATGACTTCCACATACTTGGAAGAGCACTGTAATTCCATGAGCCAAACCAAAATGTGGTTATTTAAATCCCAACTAAATATACTCGCCTGTAGTTCACACAAATGCCCTGATGAAGGTTGTTCATGAAAGTGACCGCTCTTTTGCCTCATAAAAGTTCAATAATTTTGACTCACCACTTTTCAAGTAGAAGCTACCCCATTGCATTTTCAGCCTTTTGTAAACTGGAGAACTTAATTTTGTTTTATGATGTTGTTTTTCAGACAAAGATCAGCAGTAGGTGCCAAGGGGACAAGAGGAGACATTGCTAAGGTAGAATTAGGGTCAGTGCCTCACAAGTCAAATTCCTGTTCCCTTTGTCCTTCCAGGACACAGCAGTTTAGAATCTCACACGAATATGTTGAATATGTTGCTAACTCAGGAAATGACTGTTTAAGCCCCTTCAGAACATTTCCGCATAACAAAGAATGTTAAGTGTGATGTTAAAGTCATTCCTAATAAGAACCTATAAACTTTATACAGGAGCAGATGGCACTTTGTACATTAAGGAAGGCAGATTTTTCTGTAAGTTTTTCTAGATGCACACCAGAAGACGCTGAGAGAGGAGCAGAGAGAGATTAATATATTTGTTCTTCTTGTCATGTTTGTCTATAATTTTCTTTCCCATACTTTGTGCTGTGAGCCTGTGAGATATGGTAAAGAAAGGATGCTGACTGTGGGTACCAGATCTCCATAGAAAGGAGGGGATTTTAGTTGGGAAAATTAATTTAACAACAGAAGGGGTGAACCAGCCAAAGGGGAAAGTGCAGCTGAGTGAGAATAGCAGAGTAATGGATCTCTTGGATGTACATAGCAGGGTGAAATCGAAAGTGATGTTTTTTTTTTACTATTGTATTACATTTACATTCCACTTTCCTTCCTTTTGCAAAGAACCCAAGGTAGCTTACAAGTTGTTCTTCCTCTCCATTTCATCTTCACAACACCAACCCTCTGAAGTAGGTTAGGCTGAGAAGCTGTGATTGGCCCAATGTCACCCAGTGAGTTTCATGGCTGAGTGGGGACTACAAACCAGATCTCCAAGATTCCCAGTTTAACTCTGGCTCTCACATTTTCATGCCTACTTCCCATTCATTTATAAATGTATCTTTCACACACACACACACACACACACACACACACACACACACACACTTTTTAATGGCTGAATTGCAAATTGGAACTAAAGCATTGAGTTTTCCTAACAATATATTGTTCCCTCCTGCAATGCAAATTGTCTTGAATGGGCAATTAAGACCCATTAGCTTTACAACAGACTCTTGGTGAAGATGAAACTGCTAGCACTGTTTTTTGATATGCATCAGCAGTTATCTGAATTTTTGGACTTGTGCTGGGGTGTGGCTACTGGGACTAACATGATGAGTACCTGCCCTTCAAAATGTACTCCCAGCTACTGTGAGAATTGCAGCCAAGTTCAGAGGGAACAGGAAATCTGAGTGGGGTGGCAGATGGTGTCAGAATCCTTGCTAATAAAAACAGAACTAGAAGTAATGATCCTGCAAGTGTTGACTCTGCTATACGACGTATCGTATTATCTGCTGCTTAGTCCCACTATACCTGGGACTGATTAGTCTGAACTTGCAGACAATGTGACCACCATCTAGCTACTCCCCTCACTCCAATCTGTCTCACAGAACATCTTGCCTGAAGAAGATACCTAGGGATCTTGAAAACTTGCATGATTTACTGGGTAGACCATTTACAGGGAGTGTAGCCTGCAGTGTCCTAGACCACAATCCTTCTGGAGCACCAAGCCATCCATTTGCTCCACTGGACTGTGAGTGCATGTGCAGCAGTCGTGCCTGCTTTATAGTGCCAGCTGTTCACCAACTTGAGAATGAAACAAGGCCCTAGTTCAGGCATGGAGGGTGCCAAAATGATGCTCCCAAAATCAAAGCTTTGATAATGCAGTAACAGCAGAGAGTCGATTTTTTGCTTGATAACGTGTGTGGTGAGTATGCACCTTGTTTTAAAGGCAGAGATCCAAAGGAATGCAAATTGCCATTACAGCAAAGTGCACACTTGCTCTAAAGGGGGAATTTGGTAGTGCCACAGTAGCACACTGAGGGCAACAGTGGCTGCAAAGTGAGCATGGAGTCCGTGTACTGCCCACCAAACCTTGGATCTTCGTTGCTTTGCTTTTTAAAGATAGATGGAGCACTTCTTTTCCAATCATTTGGGACTTTATTCCAGCCTGCAAATTTTCCCAGTAAAGATTGTGAAAAGATCTTCAGGCAAACCTTGAATGTAGGCAGAAAACTTTTCTGTGTTTCACTAGCAGATGCAAAGTATAACATTTTGACCTGGGTGAAGAATTAAGCACTGAAAAATCTGGCTTATATTTTTAGTTTGGAAAAGCAGGTTTCCAGCCCATGGCTGCAATTAGGCAGTCCCTACTAAAATCTTATCGCTCAAAGGGGGAATTCATTTCCCCTGGGTTTATTATATTGCCTCAGTGGGCTCCCCCTAGAATGAATTTGCTTAATTTTAATTTCTTGGTTCTTTTTAGGTGCATTTTGATGGGTTTAAATTTAAGTAATAATAGCCCCAAGAGTATATAACCTAGGTTTAAAGATATTGATTTAATCCACACCTTTACCTTTATCCATTAAAAACAGAACAAAACAACAAGCCTGGTTGGTTACTTCATCCCAACCAAGTATCCCAAGTATCTTGGCTACCCTAGTTTCTCCTCAGATATCAAGACTGAATATCTTTCTGCATTGTATGTGCCCTGTCACTTTCAACATCTATTATTGCATTTTTTTTATCTCACAAGAAACCATAGGCTTTACAATGTCTTCCTTCTAATGTGTTTGTGAAATGCCATTTCCCCCCTCTGTTTCTGTCTCTTAGGTGCTCCTGTTAGATGTTTGATTAGTCATTTCAACAAAAGCAGTTCCTCAGTTGTACCTTATTAAGCAAGAGAAATCTCTGAATGGATGATTAGTCACTCTTGGGAAACTGACTTCCCTCTGCAAAAAGGTGCAAGAATTTCTGAAACAGTTGCTTTTAAGCTGAGAACTTTGCTATGTTATCAAAAACTAACAAGAAGTTTATTAAATTAGGGATTTCCTCTCTCAACAACAGGATACTTTGGAGGGTGATACTTTGGAATACATTACTGTTGCTGTCTTGTAGCTGCATAGTATTAGGATACTGAAAATGTTGGGACAAGCACTAAGCCCTAAGCATGTATACTGTTATGCTTCCAATGGCAAGGTAATAGCTTCTAAAGGAAAAGACAATGCCCAGTCTTTCACCACTGCATTTGCAACCATGCAAACAGGGACATTATAAAGCTCATTGGATAGTATGCAATCATACATAAGCACAGCGTCTTAATCACCTTAAATTTCCTTTGAGTGTGGAGAGAATGCCATTGCATTTAATCATTTCTGATCTCTACCAGGGATGAGTTTCAGTCTGAGGAGTTGGAGGCATTCTGGGTGATGACTCAGTGACCTTGTAAAGACAACACAGTGTGGCTCACTGTGGGTTATTTAACTTATCAGGTGTTGCAATGCCTACAGGGGCCACCATTTTGTGTATCTAACTCCTTGGTGTTGTAGCTTCATGCAAACCCATCAAGCATGAGTTGGGTTAAACAAACCCAATGATCTAGCATTATATGGAGGTTGTTGGACCCTCATGTTGCATGACATGAAACCGCCTGAGCAAGGTCTTGATATTCCAAATGGAGGCTGCACACATTCCATTCTGTAGCCTCACTGTAATAATCCATCACTGCTCATCATGGATTAAATAACACATGATGGGCTGTTGTGTGATAACTGGCTCAGTACCTTCTCCAAACACAGCAGTTTAGAAAGGCAGAATGTTTGTATTCTGTTTATACTGGAATCAGTAGGTCAGTTGCAAGCAAGCTGTATTTGTCATTTGGTCACCCCAGACCCTAGTTGATCACTGGAATCTGCTGTCAAAATAGACAATGAAATATCATTCACAAGGTCTGAACTATATTTTATTTCAGGTTTGCTTCACGCTACTAGCCTCCTTTGGGAGAGGGCAGTAGCATCCATGAGTGTGAAACCAACCAATCAATGCACAACGCAACACACAGCGACAAAATGCTGCCCATGACAACTTGCAAATATATGGCCTGCTCTGCTCATACCAAGCCATTCGGCTGGTTTTATTAAGAAGAGGTGCACACAAGTCCCAGCTGGCTGCTAGGCCATGGATTGCCTGTGTTTTCCTAAGTACTCTTAGAAAAACAGGAGGACCTTTAGGCCATGGAGGAGAGTCTCCCTGAACTCCTCAGAACCTCCTCTGGGCCATAGCCCTTGGCAGGGATTTTCCATTTGTAATTGGAAATGTGTTCAAGTTACTCCAGTCAGGAGAAAAGTCTAAAGCTATTTCATCCGAAACTGTGAAAATGGAGCTTCACTGCTCTTAGAGAGTAAGCTGACTAGCAGCCTTTCATGTGCATGACTGAAAGGGATGTTCCAGAGCATAAGAAGTGAAATTCTCCATTTACAAGCAACTTGTGGTCCATCCATCACCATCTCTCAGCTATAGACACAGCTGTAGGCAGTGATGTTTGGACTTGCTCTCCAAATTCATGTCAGGATTGTTACCTGACCCTTGGAATGTGAGATGTGGGATGCTGTTGGGTTGCTCAACAGCTACAGTCCCCAGTGCCCCTTCATTCACTGAGCAGTTGGGGTCCATTGAAGTAGCCACCCCTAGTTTTTTCCAATGCCACCTCCATCAACAACTCCATATTCTCACACGAACCCCCTGCAGGAGCAGTATTGAAACCCTCTCTGGGAGATTTGTGTGACTAGCTTTTTTCCTTTGCTGTGAGCTCACAGAAAGGAGCATTACTCCTTGATTCACCCAGGGGTAAAGGAACAGCTCATCTATCCTATAGTGAGTCAGGATGTGCATTCATCTCCTTCAGGCTACAACTGCCATCTAAACTGGATCCAGTGACGGGGTGGATTGTAATCTTGTCAGGGATTCAGGGTGCTTTCAGTCTGTTCGCCGGATAAACCAGATTTCATTGCGACGATTAGGGACACCAGGGTTCTGGTATGCAGCCACCATGTAGGTATCACGGAGCACGTTTTCAGTTGAGCCCAGCAACTCCCAGAGAAGGTGGATCTCACGCAGAATTGTCTCTTCTGTAGTTGTCCCATAAAATACCCTTTACACAAGGTCAACAACAAAGCAGTTACCCATAAGGATCTAGTGTTGTTAAGAAAGTCTTGTTTCCCTGCCACCCATCCATTTATCCACCAGTGCATGATTCATCTTGAAAAACCTGGAAACTACTGCCCCAAAAGAATGACGACTTTCCATATGGATTTTTCCTTTCCCCACTGCAGGACCCGAGAATATTTTTCTTCTTGCTTAGTAACCATCTTTCCCATTATGCATTCCCTTTTTCCTAGCCAGGATGAGAGAGCATCTATCTTTCCCTGCTCTGCTTTGGCACTTTGAATATAGCTCTAATCTGCATGCAGCAAGGCCCACCTGGTGATGACCTGAAGTGGTGCTCTCTCTAGGATTTGGATGTCCGGGTCCATGGGGAGAGGGGGGTTAAGCTGAAATTCCCCAGGGAGGTAATAGGCAGTGATGACGTCCTGCAGTAACTCAGTGCCTTCCTTATTCAGGTGGATCTCATTGACCACTGGCACTGTCATCCCCAACTGGCAGCCTGGGTAAAGAAACACACAGAGACACCAGACAATGAAAGAGGATTCTAGGAAACTCTTCCCTTGCTTTCGCAATCTCAGCTGCTCCAAATACCATGAACTACTATTGTAGCACTTGCCTGCACATACCTAAGGAGTTCTCCTTGCAGATGTACCGTATTAGTTTCATGAAACCCATAGAGATGCTCTGCTCATACTTGGGTTCTCCTTTGGTGACGCATGCCCATTTCCCAACTGGGTACAGTCGTTCCTCATATGCTATCTCCTCACACTGAACCAAGAAGGCAGAAGAGTTAGTGGTATGCCAGTGTTTCTCCTGGCACTCAAATTACACCAGATGGAAATTGCATACCGAAAAAGCCTTGGTACTCAAAGGAACATAAAAGACTCATTCCAAATTCCTGCTGTATGAAGAAAGCATGATTTCATTACGAAACATAATTTACATGATGAAGCCATACAAAGATTTAGGCTAGTCTTCCCCAGCCTGGTGTCCATCAGGGGTGTTGGATTTCAACTTTCACCATTCCCAGCCAACATGGGCATTGGGTGTTGCCATGCAACGCAACTGGTTGACACCATGTCAGGAAATGAAAGCCTAAGCCATATACACCTCAATGTTATAAGGTGAAACCAAGAGGAAGAGAAAGGGAACCAAAATGTGAAAGGCTCTAACATCTTCAAAAGTGTTTGCTTAGTTAGCTGTTTTAATCACATTCAGCACAGGCAATTATGATGCCTTTCATTGCAGCAATCACTACAGCTTCTCTTAGTCAGCCCACTGATTATTGAGGAAATCCTCAAAAGTCCACTGCCAGTCTGTTTTTAACAATGCCCTCTCTACTGAGTGCATTTTTATCAGATACATCAGCGCTTTAACAAATTAATACTTTTATTTATTCCAGAAAATTCTGCAACCTCTCAGGACTGAAGCAGTGGCTTAAGTAGTTATTTCCTCAGTTAACACTATAGGGTTTTATCTTCCTAGCTATTACACTAAATTAAAAAAGCGCATCTAATTGTCTTCTCAATATAGCAAAAGGAAAAGAACACCCTGCATGCACATGGACAAGTGTGATCTGTCCTAATATATGCAATCTATCTAGGCAAACTGAACCACATTTAGACTAAAGACACAGCCAAGCATTGATGAATGATTTATGCGAGTGTCTTTAGAAATAAGGGCCATTAAGCCTGTAAGTTTACTTAGAGTCAAGTTTCCTAGTACAATGGAAAGGGGAAAGGAAAAATACTCATCAATATAGTGGAGAAACAAGAGCAAAGGAAAAACTAGAAAGCAAAAGAATTACTTGCAAATATCTTGTACATCCATGGATAGAGCAAGCACTGTATATACCAGCCTTACCCAAGCCAGAGCCCTCCAGATTCACTGGACCACAACACATAATCTCCTGCCATGTCCCCTGGGGGTTCTGAGAGTTCTAGTCCATCCAGAGGGTGCTAGGCTGGTGAAGGATACTGTACACAGAATACTTCAGAGCGCAGAAGATTCAGCTTCTCTAAAACATTCAATTTTGTATTGGAATGGAAGAGAGGGAAATGGGATTACTCTGCCAGGAATCACATCAATGGAATTATTATGACCACAAATCAGGAAGAACTCCACAAAGAGAACTCTTCAGGGACCTCACTTCAGAGAGCGGATGTAAAGTGAGTAACAGAATTTTCCTGTAGTTTATAGGAATAAACTACAATTATTCCTATGATGACATTAAAGCAAATAACAGCCTCTTTAATGGTATATAATTAACAATATTTTCTATCAGTTGGAAGGATCCTAGCAGGCATAGAAAGAAATACTAAATTATACTAAAATAGTCAGTGATCTTGGGTTTAGTTTTCACAGATGAAATAGTAAACCTATTTCTGGACTATATTACTTCAAAGAGCAGGTAGGACCTACTGCTATCCAGATCCCTGTATATTGAAACAAAAAACTGAAGGGTAACTGTTCCAGAATCACCTTTACTCTGACATGTCAAGTTCCCCTTGCAGAATTGTGCAGATTTGGGGGGTGGGGAGGGGTAGATAGTGGAGCATTCAACCATGTACTACCACCCCACAGCGCACTGAGTAGATATATGTTTACCACCTTATCTGCTGTTTGTAAGAATCAGGCTTCAGTTGTGTTGCCTAGAATGACTCCAAGATTCAGTTGATAATAAAAATGTAGTTTTAAAAATCTGAACAAGTTGGTCCTACATCAAATCAAGCCAGAACCTTCCCTAGAAGCAAACATGACAAAGTGAAGCTGTTATACTTTGGGCACATCATGAGAAGGCAAAACTTACTGGAAAAGACAATAATGCTAGGGAAACTAGAAGGCAGAAGACTGGCTTAATTCCATAAAAGAAGCCACAGCCTTGAGTTTCCAAGTGCTGAACAGGGTTTTCAAGGACAGGACATTTTGGAGGGCACTCATTCATAGAAATACCACAAATCAGAGCTGACCTGATCATATGTAGTTCTCCCCTCCAAGACTTCGGTGATACCTAAAACTTAAATGAGTCTATGGGCTGGAGTCTCCCACATGGTACCCATTTCTACCATTGAGCTCAGGGATATCTCTCTTGTTCTCTGCCCTTCTTGACTTTTACTGTATTTTAAAAGTTTTTTTTAATTAAAAATTCCCTGGGAGGCTGCCCTCCAAGGCCACCTTTATTTGAATTCAGACATACGGTTTTGTGTTTTGGAGCTCAGACCTCATATCTGTCTTACACTTAGGTTCTTGGGTAAGGGCACAGTCCTACTGAGACTTGTGATTGTCCAATGAAGGGCATGAAGTGATTATTCTCCCATCCTGCATTTTTTGCAAAATGGACTAGTGCATCTAGTCATGCTAGGATGTAGACAGAGGAGAGTGACAAGGATGATTAGGGAACTGGAAACAGTTCTGTGAGGAGAGATTGAAAGAACTGGGCATGTTTAGCCTATAGAAGACTGAAGGGAGAGATAACACTTTTCAAATATTTGAAAGACTGTCACACTGAGAAGGGCTAGAATCTCTTCTCAGTCATCCCAGAATGCAAGACACAGTATGATGGGCTCAAGTTATGGGAAGCCAAATTCTGGCTGGGCATCAGGAAAGACTTCCTGCTGGTGCTGTATGGCAATGGAACCAATTACCTAGGGAGGTTATGGGCTCTTCCACACTGGAGGTATTGAAGTGGCAGTTGGACAGCCATCTGTAAAGGATACTTTAACTTGGAGAGTCTTACATTAAGCAGGGAGTTGGACCTGATGGGCTTCTTGGCTGCTTCCAACTCTACTATTCTATAGTGCTTCAAGGGTAAGGGAAGGAAGTAGAAGAAACCTCAGGATAACTGATATCCTGGCTTTCCTAGTCTCCTTCCCTCCCCCTAAAAGTCCTTCCCTCCTCTCTGAGGTCATTTTCTAAGGTTCTTTCCCTCTAGCATGTGAGGGAAAAAGGGCAGATGCAGGGGGAGAATGCCTGTCCAAGGTATGCCATTGCTAAGCCTCAGAGCAATACATGTTGGCTTGTCATTACACTTGGAGAGTCCACATTCAGCTGGAGAGACTGGCACCAGAAGAGAGATTCCAGAGCCTCCTTAAAGGACCAGCATACTTACAGAAACCTGGGAAAAAACACTCCCTCACCCCAAGCCACATGTGCCTGAAGCCAAGCTATACCTCATGGAACAGGCAACCATTTCCACAGTAAAAATAAAAGTTGGCTTAACTCCCAACTCCATACAAACACATACCCAAAGAAATGAAAGAAACCATCAAAAAACAAGGAGCTGCTATAGCAACAAACTTGCTGCACCTTCAGTAACCAAGAAAAAACAGAGATGACTTAAAGAGATTACTTAAAACCATGAAGAAGACCAGGTTGATTGAGTTTAACATACATTGTTGGCCTGAAGCATCCAAGAAGACACCTCATGCTCTTGAATTCATTAGGGCTAACATGCAGAAACTGAGCTAAAATGGACTAAAATTACAAAAAGATGAAATTGACATATTAACTAAATACCCAAATCTATCATTGACATTTGTGGTTGGCATAAAAAGAGGACCATTAGAGAAAGGAATGACTGAAGAGGAGGCTGTTCCGCCTGAAAGCTCTTTCACATGTACATGGGAATATAAGTCTCATCAAAGCCAATGGGGTGTAGTTTTGCTTAGACATGTACAGAACTGTATTGTCAGTGTTACAGTTGGAAGACAACTATCAAGCCTAATGATAGCAAAAATAAATTATGATGTTGCAGAAAGGAGAAGGTAGGTTATTCTCAATACTGAGGTTACCTCTCAATAGGTGGCAAAAATAGGGTTCATGTGTACATTAACACACACACACACACACGGCGGGAGGGAGGGAAAGCACATATGTTTAGAAACAACATTCTACACGTCTCAATTCATGCAAGTCTGCATGTTCATGAGCACTCACCTTCTCATGCTGCGATAAAGTTGTGTAGGGTACTGGCTCTCGTGGCTGGTTATGGCGTGTCATTTGCAGTATTGGACCTGCCATCTCTGTCAAAATAGAGTAAAATGGAGAGGAAATTTCTTTAAGGCTGAATATGTCATGACATTCCCCGACAATCCATTGAAACTGATTGTTCTAAACAAACAACTTCTTTAGGCTTTTTTCAGTAGGATATATAGGCCATCAATTAAATATTTAGCTGAGATTGGGTCTTCCTGAATCAGTATGCATAACTGACACTTCCCACTGCTGCTTTGTTAGAGAAGGCATTCAGGAACCTGCTGTGAATCATCTTCTAGCATGGTGAGATCTGCCTCCCAAGACTTCTGAAGGTCAAACTTGACTTAGTAGTATTAGAAATTGCGCAAATCACTTTTAAAAATTAAACCGTAGGTGTTAGGAGCCTGGTCTGGACAGGAACTCTGACAAGGAGATAGTTATGGGACATTAACCCCATACCACCTGCTGCATTCCCAGTCCAGATCAGTCTGCTCTAAACACTTTTTGCAAGGAGGAAGGACACACACACTGGAGCAAATGGAAAGCAAATAGCTGGTGTGTACAATTAGGGACTCCCTGCAAGAAGGAAAAAAGGTTGATGCCCCTACCCTCTAATCCCTATGCCAACAGCCCAGTCTTTTTACTATGAGAAAGCCATTAATGGCATTCTAATTTCTCCTAGTCTGGTCCTGATGGTATTTAAACTGGGCTTCTAATGTTCATTCAGCACTTTAGCCTTCCTGCTTCATCATCCCTGCAATTCCTATATATAAGGCTATAAGCAATGGAACAGCATACAAAAACTCTAAATAAATAAATAAATAAATTCCTTGTTACTTCCTTATATTCTTTCTTTGTAGTCTGGCCTTCCTTCCACCTCCTATACATGTCCTTTTTTCAGATTATCTCTTTCTCCCTTAGCTTCTTGTGAAGCTACATGGGCTTCCTCTGTTGTTTCCTACTCTTTTTCCTTGTTGGAATTGTTTGTAGTTGTGCCTTAAGCAATTATTTTTTAAAGATATCTCATCCTTCTGGGGCTCCTTTTCCCTTTAGAGTGGCTTGCCATGGGACTTTGTTTATCATTGCCCTGAATTTGTTAAATTCATATCCCTTAACATATCCCTTTAAATGTCTTTGTCCACACAAAGTATTTGAAGTTATTTTATATAGATTATCTTGTAATATGCAGTTTTATTCCAGCTCTTCCTGAAAAGGTGGATAGGAAAGGATTCCCCATCAAAAGCTGGTATTACATAGCAGTCACAGAAAACAGAACTCCCAACCCCGATTCAAAGCACTAAGAACATTTATGCAATGAACATTATTAGTACCTCCATTCTGAGGACACTGACTGAAGGCAAATGCAAAATCAAAGGTAATTTGATAATGAGAAAGTAATTTAGCAATAGCCTAAATGTTAAATGGTAACTATTGCAGTATATTAAATTTCTTTCTAGGGTTTAGCCACTGGGACTGGAAAGGGAGTAAGAAATTGCAGTACAAAGCAATGTTAACCTATGTAAACATTTCTTAGAGATTTCACCTTGTGAAACTTTGCCTACAAGTGGGTGCATACAGACAACGCAATTTCACTAATACACACATACTGCCTTCTTCCAAAGACTAAGCTGGAGGAAGCAGAAATTAAACTGGCACAATGCTGACTGGCTGGTATTTGTTGCAATTGTGAAGCAACCTCCTCCAACTCACCCTCTTTTCCAAGCTAGGATGTATACCACACTGATTGGTTGTCCCTTGGATCAGTCATAAAATCACTTCCCTTCCCCAGCTCAAGCACATTTCAATGCCTCAATCAGTAATCCCCAACCTGGTGCCCTCCAAATGTATTGGACCGCAAGTCCCAACACACAGAGCCAGCTATGTTGGTTAGGTGATACTGGGAGCTGTAGTTCAATGCATCTGGAGGTCACCAGATCACAGAAAGGGCTGAGGAAAACTCTGGGGGTGGGCTGGAATCGAAGGAGAGAAACAAGTCACTCACTGAGGACCTGGGCAGGATGAGGGTGGTGGTACGTACCTTAAGTGAATAGCCTGCCAAGTATGGGAGGGGACATCATTCAACTTGCAGTTGTCCGTATCTGGGATGAAGCACAGAGGCAGGTGGAAACAGCCCTCATCTTGAAGGTAAAGACTCCTTTTCTTTTTGAAGGTACATCTGCATGCAACCTAATTGGGGCTGGGATGCAAGTTCTTACCCTGAGGGAGTGACACTTGGTGAGTGCTGGCTACTGCCTCCCAATGCGAAAACAGCCTGTTCTGTTCCTCTTCTTCCATCGGTTCATCATCTTCATCCACAACCTCATCATCCAGTTCATTTAGCTCCTCAAGGGTGATACGTGCCATCTTAAACCCTGCAGTTCCTGCAGAAAAGGCCACAAAAATTCTACTCACCCATTACTTACCCTGAGAACCAGTGTGGTATAATAGTTAGAGTGTTGGACTGCGACTTGGGAGATCTGGGTTCTGCTCCCTAGTCATGAAGCCCACGGGGTGAATTTGGGCCAGCCACTCTCTCAGCCTAACCCACCTCACTGGGCTGTCGTGAAGATAAAATGGAAGAGGAGGAAGGAAGTTATATAAGCTACCTTGGGCTCCTTTCAGGAGCCAAGGTAGAATAAAAATATAATAAATCAGAAATCTAGCTGCTGCCCTCCAGATGGGGATATTGATTGATTTTCTGCCTCTATACCAAGAAATGGCTCTGAAGATGGCAATCGAGGTGTTGAACCATGGCCATTAGCCAAGCTGGCTAGAAATAATGGGAGCGGCAGCCCAACACATATGGAAGGCACCAAGTTGGGGAAGGTTGCTCTATACGCCAAGCCTTTCCTACAGGCATAGTAGCAATTGCAGCCCATCTATGTGGGAAACACTCTGTATGCTGAGACACGACTTGCTTGCTTGCTATGTTACTTGTAGCTCCACTAGAGCATGGGAAAACTGAGCCCATTGGGCTGGAGCCTGACATCCCTTTCTGAAAATCTGAGGAGATGCCGTAGCAAATTTCATATATCAGCATCATCATATTTATTCATATTCCCAGTACTGGGACTCAAGGTAGCTTATGACATCAAAAACCTATACACTGGAAATAAAGGGGCTCTGGGTGAGACCCTGGTGAATGTCCGGGAACTCAGTTAGCTCTCTGCTCATGTTGCAGGAGGTCTTAATTTGATACTGAGTTATAGAATTATACTTGGGTTAATATAAGCAATAGCAAACGTTCTCACATGCCTTTTTTCCTGGAGGAGTAACACCTCATAGCATGTAAGTCTGGCTATCAATTTAGGCAGAAGAGCAGTGAAGCTCTTATTTTTTGTATATTTGGTTTCCATTCCAAGTACTATTCTAGAACATAAACAGCTATAATAAATTAGAACAAAGTCCTATCTAGTCCAGCATGCCGTTTCCCACAGCGGCCAACCAGATGTCTGTGGGAAGCCCAAAAGAAAGACATGAGCATAAAAGCATGTTTCTACTTGTGTTCTTACAATGCCACTGAACCAGGATATACTATATAGACTTTATTTATAACCATAATCTGATTATTATTCTTAATTTGAATTCTATACTATCCAATCGCTGAAGCTCTCTACAGTTTACAACAGCACATAAAGAGCCATAACATATAACCATTTAAAAGCTGAATTTAAAACCGAATGTAAACAACTACACCAGCTAGAACAAGTTGAACAGCAAGACCTGTTAAGCAACTAACAAAATGACCCAATATACTATTTTGAGCTGTTTCTGTAGAAGACAGTTCTAACCTGACACTGAAAGAATGGGGGAATTGGTGCCAGGAGGGCCTCAGTTGGGTGGCCACCACTGATAAGGCCCTCCTCCTTGTTATCACCAACTGAACCACTTTTGGAGGTGGCAGTCCAAGGCAGGCCCCATATGTTGATCATCATGTCCAGGTAGATTTCAGTGGGAGAGGCATTCCATCATGATGTAGCCATTATCAAGAAACAGTTGAAAAAGATCTTTTAACTGAAGTCCTGCTATTTTATTTCAGCTATACTGAAGGAGTACTGATTACTTTCATTTACTTTTGCTCCTGATGCTAACTGGAAAATAAGTTTTTTCTTTGGTAATCATGATTCATTCCTTAAAACACACCTTTTTACTGAACTGTGATCTGTATATCAAGATTTTTTCAGTAGGAGAAACTCTTGAATATTACATAGATGTACTCCTAATATTTATGCCTCACTTTTTGGTTTGGAGACTTCCAGAGAGGCTTATTTATGACTCTATTTCCATATACATGAAAAATTGGCTTCCCTTTTTATTATTACAATGGTAAGCTTTCTGCAATTTAGAACATGCAGTAATCATTCTGGCAATCAATTAGAACAAATTTTTTAAATGGAAGTTTTTGATAGGGAGACTCTCTTAGCATTATTCTGCATTAGACCATCCCTCTTTCTTTCAGTAACTGCTGTGAGCACCATCATATTTGCACACTTCTAACTTGCTCCATTTGGAAAGCTACAAATGTTCCTGATAACCAAGCACACAACTTATTAAAGCAGATGCTCCAAAATCTTAGAGTGGATTCATGTGACTGGCATTAGGTCCATGAAGTCCTTGCAATCTCCTACCATCACAGTCAACTCCTCTTGACACAACTGATTACTGAAATGCATTATACACAGTTTAGCTTTGCAGGTGCTTTGGAAAACACCAGTTAGTTAAATATGGAACTAGTAAGCTAACTGTGCTTGGTTGACAACAGTCTCAAATCAAAGTGTTGCTGTTGGCCTTTAAAGGTTAAAATGGCTGGAGGTCAGAGTCTCTAAAAGAATGTCTCCTTCCATATGTACCTGATCAAACCCTTAGGTCATCTTCAAAAACCCTCCTGAAGGTGCTGCTGTGTAAGGAAATTACATCAAAGGGAGGGCAGCTTCAGTAATAACACTTTGTTAATGAAATTCCTTTCTCAAGGAGGCTTGCCTGGTGCCTGCATAGTTGTCTTTCCAATTCCATGTGAAGTCCTTTATGTTTTCTCAGGCATTTTAAATGAGATTTTATGGGTTTTTAATGCTCATTTTCCCTATTCAGTTTGTTTTTAGCATTGCATTTTATTCTTTTACCCTCATGTAATCCACCCAGAGAACTTCTGTTATTGACTAAATTAAAAATATATTAAAAATGTAATGTAATGTAACAACCTGCCCAGTACGCCTACCTTCCTCTACACCAATATGGCTTACAGGTATAACTATGCCAATTTCTTAACTGACTAGGAGACACTTTGTGCATCTTCTCCTTTGACACATCTCTAGTACAAATCCTTCCTCCTTTCTTAGTTGGCCTTAATTATGATTGTGCATTATGCATCACTTCTTTAAAGGGTAACCTGACCAGATTAACAGTTTACAAAGCCATTTCAAACCCTGATTGAAATAGCAACCTTGGTTAGCATCAATTCAAATACAATGCTAAAGTGAAGAGCAAAGGCGAGACAATTCCTGTTGGAGAACTGTTGAAGAGGGAGGGAGGTTGCTGCCTACTCCCATCCTATTAACCATATTTAAAAAACTATCAGAGTCATATCTTGATGAAGTGAGATTTCATTGTTTGAGAAGGTAAAAGTAACATAGCAGATAACTTGAAATGATGAATGACAATGCAGTTCCTGTTGTTCCCTCTCTAGAAGAAAATGTAACAGTCTTTTGCACTGTTATAAGCTAAGCTCAAGTTGTAATCTGACACTGACCATGCTGCAATCACTCACCAATCATGTAAAGCAGAAGCAGGCTGTCAGATCAATTGGAATGCATACCTTCTGTCTCTTACTCAACTGCGCTTGCTCCCTCTGAGCATGGAGACAGCATGAGCAGTAGTGCCTACCTTAAACAGGAGAGCTTCAATGCCACTTTATGGGCACAATGCTCCTGTGTGCATAATCTAAATAAAGGCTTTGTTTGGTTTGCTTCCTTCTGTTCTAGTCTCTTCTTTCAGATCCAGAGAACAGTAAGGCATCTCTGTGCAGTCAGCCCAGTTCCTTGCTTTGAAGGCACCCTGGAGACGGCAAGGGACAAACACGTCTTGAGGTGACCCAGCCTTTGTTGACTCAACTCCACTGTCAGCTGTAGTGGAGAGAAAACCACTGATCTGTGCATCTGCAGACATTCTGGGGCTTTGGTAAGTTTGTGCAGTTGTTGCCCTGACTCTTTGTCTGATGCAGAGAGTCATTATCATGCAGGTAATCCCAGAAAGAAATCTGACTGTCCCAACAGGCTTTTGTCTTCCTCACTTTTCTTTATCAAATACCCACAGCACCATCTGGTCGAACACTTTCCTCAAAATGAGAGATAGCTCTGAAGACTTAAGAGAAAGCCTCAGGGTCACATTTATTATTGATTGATTGACTGATTGATTTATATCCTGCCTTTTTCCTGCAAAGGGCTCAAGGCAGCTTACATCATTCTCCTCCTCCATCTTATCCCCACAACAACAACCCTGTGAGGTAGGTTGGGCTGAGAGTCTGTGACTGGCCCAAAGTCACCCAGTTGGCTCCATGGCTGAGTGGGGACTCGAACCCAGATCATCTGAGTCCCAGTTCCTTGCTCTTAGCCACTACGCCACACTGGCTCTCACAGTAACCACCTTAAATGGAGTGATTCTAACCAACTCTTGAGGGTGTCGATGACCTCAAAGCAGTGTAGTACATTATGCAGCAATGCCGAAGTGACTTCAAGACCACCAAGACAACTTCTTAGAAGTAGTACCCACTGCTGCTCTAAAAACACTGACTTGACAAAGATTCAGCGTTGCAAAGTCTTGAAAAGCACCCTGATTTTTTTTAATCACTGCTCAAAACATTCAAAGAACACACCAAGAACCAAGACCCAGAACAGAGCTTCTTGTTGATGGTTGTCCAAGTTGTTGTCCTAAGCAGACACCCCTGATAATATCAAGCTCTTCAGCACCAGAATGCTAAAGCAGCCACACAGACCCAACTCATAAATGAACTAGAAAATAAAACCCAACACTGACACTCCAAGTGCAGTAAATGTAAATGGGCCTCCCCAACTCAGCAATGGCTGCGACTAATGTAAGAAGGCTAGACACTGTAAGTTTTACTGTAAGGGGCATCCCAGTGACCAGTACTTGTCACATCTCCCTCCTGTGCTAAAAATGTTCACAGAGAAGATAAATAATGTCCAGAACTGGGATTCATATGGAGCTTTCAGCAAAACATTCTTTTGTCAAAGGCACAGTCTCAAAAAACTCAGCAAAATGCCAGCTGACTTCTTAGTGGACAATGAAGCCACTCACTACCTCTTCTTCCCAATTCAGGTAAAACTGTTTCCACCAATGGCATTTCTCAGAACTCTACTGTATACCCTATTTCTACACCCCAACCCTTACCCTTGCCCCCCCCTCCACAGATCACTCCTTCTGCCCCACTGCTCCTCTTTCAACCTCAATTTTCTGCTCCTCAGAAGGGTTCTTCCTCCAAATTCCAGAAAATTCCAATGCCCTCACCCTGAATGATGTGAGCCGCCCTTAATGATGTGAGCCGCCCCGAGGCTTCGGCAAATGGGGCGGCATAAAAATGTTTTAATAATAATAATTAAAAAAATAGCAGCACTAATGAGTAAAGAACCCAACAGAAGCCCTTACTCCTTCTAACAGGAACTGCTACCATTGGTCCCTCCACTTTGGGCCTCAGACATCACTGACCCAGGGCTCCTGAAGAGTGTGAGCCCAGTTAAACTCAAGACAAGAAGGAGCCTTTCTACCCTAGATTTCTCAATATCTCCTATTCAACAGACAATAGAAAGCATCTGAACAGTTATAAACAAGAGATCCTGATCACCACCAGTCCATGCAACATTCCAATTCTCTTGGCCAAGAAGTCAGGAAAAAGAAATCCTGATGGAACCCCAGTCTATCATTTTGTATAATAGCTGAGGAAAGTAGACCAGATCCTAATTCACGACTAGCCCCTAGTGCCCATGTCAGCAGTCATTCTTTCCATGATTCCTGCAGAAACCACCTTCTTCTCTGTCACTGACCCATTAGCATTCCTGTGCATCCTGAAACACAATTTCTGTTTGACTTCAGCTTTGATGGCTCTCAATTTATCTGGATGAGGTTCCCACAAGGACTGAATGAAAGTCCAAACCTCTTTTTTCAAGTCATGAAAGCAGACTAACATCAAGTCACCCTACTCTGTGGGTCTACACTAATTTAGTACATTGATGACCTGGTAATTGTACCCAAAGATGCCAAATCCTCTAATCAAGAAATTTTGCATCTTCTAATTGAAGTAGTACAATATAGCCACAAGGGCCTGAAAAACAACATTCAACTCTGTTCAGAAAACCTGTCCTGAAATCTATCCAGCTTGCCCTGAGTTGCTTCCAGACAATCCTAGTTAGATACAAACTGAAAACAAAACAAAAACAAAACAGAAGAAAAGGAAGAGAAAGCCACCCCTCTGAAGGTTCCTAGGTGTTGTAGGGTATTACTAAAGCTAGATTTCAGAATTGACCCTCATAGTCAAACCTCTCACTGAAATGACCCACAGTTCCAACCCCAGCCTTCTGCAATGGGTCCCTGAACCGAAGCCATCTTTTTCCAACGTGGAAAAGTCTTTACACCTATCCCCCACACTTCATACACCCAATTACAAGAACAATTATCACAAACAAAACAGGGTCGCCTCTACTGTCCTATTCCAAATACAGTACAACAAAAGCCTATTTCATATTACAGCTGCACCCTAGACCTTGCAGCCACAGGATACCCACCATGTCTGCCTGCAGTGGCCACACCACTCATCCTTGTTCAAAGGGCCCAAAGCTGGAAATCAACCCAAACCTGATGAGGTATCTCTTCACAAGTGGTAGTAACCAGAAATCCTTACCCCAAGAGCCCAAATCCATTCAAACCCTCAAATTGGGTCTACACAAAAAGACATTTCAAGAAACACAAACTCAAGCCATGCTGGAAAGTGCTGCACCAAATCTTGCTGACAATGTGAAAGGCAGTCAAGCCAGCAGAAATCTCAGCTTGCATCTACTTGCTCATTGCAAGAAACCCCTTGATCCAACCCTAAATTCTGAGCCCCTCATGGAGCCTAATTGCAGACCCATCTCCAGCAACAAAGTGGCAGGAGCTCAACACCAGACAATCCCATGCTCTTTGCTAGACTCTATGACCCCCCAAGTTCTTGCCTAGAAATCAGTCACCCAGCGCCAGGACTCAAAGTCATTTTCAGAGCATTTCAGAAGCCAAAGTTATTTTCAAATCACTTCAGAAGATTAGATGATGGACTCTGGAAATGATTAGATGATGGACTCTGCCCGAGAAGGCAAGCCAAATCAACATCTCAACTCTTGATATCTGAATCCCCCTTCAGACACCCCTTCAGCTGAAATCCATTCCACCCACCTGAACTCTTCTTTTAAAAAATGGCTGCTGTGTTCCTTTTGTTCCTCCTTGGATACTGAAGGGTTTGAGGGAATTTCCTCTGTAGCATTCCATGAAAGGCATGCCTAATGGGCTAACCAGTCCAACTGCTGGACATACGCCTTCGAAGTAGAATGTACCCAGGATGGATTCTCTTTAGGCCTGATCCTACTAAACCAGAGGTCTCAAACTCAACTTACTTGGGGGCCACTGGAAGTAGAGTCTGGGTGTGGCTGGGCCGCATCAAGTATTCCACCACGGTGGTGGTGGGCAACTCATCCCGCGCCTGGCCCGGGCACGGCCGGCGCTTTGCAGGCCGCAGGGCCCCTCCCCCATGCCCCACCCGTCCCGGCAATTGGCCCGCGGGCTGTGAGTTTGAGACCCCTGTACTAAACCATACCAGGCTGATTCCAGATGCACTACACTTCTCCCACAGGGCATTTAACCTGGAGGGTTTATAACCTTCCGGTTACAGCTAACAGAAGAACTTTGCAAAAATCAGGCCAAGAAAAACTGCAATCTTTTAATCTCTTCTCAAATAATGATTAGGTATTAGATATTTATCTGCCAAAATACAATACAGGTAGTCCCTGGGTTAAGTGCTGGGAAAACTCCTGCCTGAAACTCTTAAAAGTCATGGTCAGGCAGCATCTGGACTAGATGGTCTAAGTCACTATAAAACAACTTTCTACATCTCTATACTGGTAGACATAATGATACTGAAGTTCTATGTTGTGAAGCTTGTTTGTTGCAGAAAGCCATACACTGCTGAAATATCTGCAAATTTTACTACAACAGTTCCAGTCTTTTCTGAGTGCTATCTGTCAATTATAAACCAACAATGTTCACATTGTTAAGAATTTACTAAGAACGCAAAAGCCCGGCTGATCAGGCCAAATGCCTATCAAATCCTGCATACCAGTAACACACAAGCAGGAAATGAGGACAATAATCTTCTGCCATTATTCCCCAGTAACTGGCATTCCCTCTGATGCTGGTGGGAGTATAGCAGTAGTAATGACAGTAGTCATTAACACTGCACAGTCCTTTACACTACTTAGATTTCCCCCCAAAACATTTGTGATTGTTGCCATCACTGACCAACTTTTGCAAACAACTGACTAGTGAATCATGCCAAATCAATGTTTTGTAGGTGCAACTGCAGGAAAAATCTTTGAATAAATGCCTTCTGAAACAGTCTATTTATACCTAATTCATGCATTTTTATCCTATTACTGACCCAAGAATAAGTCATCCCTAAATTCTTTAAGATCATTACCAACAGAAATTTGCTTTGAAAGTTTTTGGAAAATCTGGATTTCCCCTACTTATTGGATATTTGTTTGCTTCATTTTTATGCTGCCCAAGAGCTGAGGTTCTTAGGCAGTAACAAAAGTTACAATTAAACAAAAGTTTTAAAAAACACACAAACAATTTAAAAGAACAAGACCATAATAGGAATTGCTATGATTCAGCAAAGGAGCAAAGCAGTGGTACATAATAAAATGGAATATATAAAAACAAAGTTAAAAAGTTAAACTGTTAAAATACTGGGAAAATAAAAAGATCACTACACAGCACCATTGATTACCCATCAATAAGAATTACCCATCAATAAGAATATAACGTAGGTGCCAGGAGCACCTCTTTGGGTAGCTTATTCCAAAGCCAGAGTGCCAAGTTGAAAAGGCCCTCCCAGTAGACACCCGCCTCACTGCTTTCAGAAGGGACCCCCAGAGGACCTCTGAAGATGATCTCAAGGTCCAGGTAAGTACATATGGGAGCAGGCAATACTTTAAATAACCTGGCCTGATACAGTTAGGGTTTTGAATGTTTAAATAAATAAGTTTATTTCTCAAAGATCAAATAGCAGGATTTTGAGACAATTCTTTCTCAAAAAATGGGCATCATGAAACATCTTGACAGGTTTACAGAATGTGGCTGGCAGCAACATAAAGGCATGTGTGTAGCATTCTGGGGATATGGGATGTGAGGATGTAATGGTTTCCATGTAGGCAGCAAGGATGATTATTCAGAAATAATCTGGATTCTTGCAAAGCAAGCAGGTTTTGAGGAGATGAAGCAAGTTTGTTCTTGGGGTTGCAGCATTGCTGACAGTGAAGCACTGAAGCTCTTGTAGTCAGACAGAAAGCAAGCGTGGCATGCCAGGTACAAGTACTGGGCAGAGATGTAGGGGCTGCCTGTATATTTCAAAACCTAACGCAAGGTACTGGCTTTTATCTATAAAACCTTACACAGCACAAGACTACAGTACCTACGTAACAGAGTGTTTCCCCCATATGAACTTACCTGTACCCTGCAATTGATGTCTGAAGTCCTCCAGCAAGGCAGACTTGAGGATAGGAATGAGAAGGCCTTCTTGATGGTCACCCCCTGCATTGAAGAACGTTCTCAGTGAGTCTGTCTAACAGCATTGTCTTTTCAGCACTAGATTAGTTTTCCTGTCCTCTCAGGCATTTGATCTGATGCTGTAATGCTAGGTGTTTTAAGTCCTGACATTTCATTGCTAATTGTTTTTAGTTGTTTCAAATGGTTTGAACTTTTTGTATGCTAGGTTTTGTATTAGTTTATCATGCTATATTTTATGTGAACTACACAGAGCATTTTGGCTATTGGGGGGTACAGAAGTGCAATAAATGAATAAAGCATCTAAAAGTAGAGGTAAGTTGCTCCTTGAAAGGAATCACTCAAAAAAGTATTACAGCACAAAATGGACTCATAGCACAAGGTGTCTGAATATTGTTGTCACTTCCTTTCCCCAAGTATTACCTGGCAGTAGGACAAGCAGGGATTCAACAGGTGCAGTGCTCTCTCGTATGTGTATACACACACAGAGTCAGTGCAGAGGAAAGCTACAACTGCTGGGTTCCTTCCTGACATTTGGAAGTCTCTGTTAGAAATGGGAGGCAAAGTCTTGCGCTTGATTTTCTTTTTAGCAACAGGCAGGCTGTCCTGGCGGTTATAACAGGCAGGTACACAGGAGCTATCCAACTGCGGGAGCAAGAGCAATAGGTGGCGAGGAGGAGAGGAGGAAGGCTCTAGAGTAGCCTTCCCAACTTGGGGCCTCCAGATGAGCCAAACTACATCTCCCAGCATCCCCCTACTGGCTGGAGGGCCCCAGGCGAGGGAAGGCCGCTGCCGGGCACCGAAAAAGACGCAAGCGGGGGGGGCTCCTTGTGTGTGTGTGTCTGCGGGTGGCCTGTGTCTCGAAAGAAACCACCCTGGAGGGCTCAGGGTGGCCCCTCGGCCGGGACTGGCTGCGCCTTCACGCCCCAGGGGGAGGAACCCAGGTGTCCGGGCGCCGAGGTGGTGTCTCCCAGGTAACAGCGGGGCAGAGGAGGGAGAAAGAGCGGCCCGAGCTGGCAGCCTGCAGGCGGGGAAACCTGACCTCGGGGCAGCCACTTAAGCCCCGCCCTCGCCCAACCGCCAATCCCTCGGCCTCGCGGCCTCCGGGAAGGAGCGGAGCCAGCAAGCGGGAGCGCGCGCAGCTGCGAAGCGGGGAGGAGAAGGGGGTCTTGGTCCCACTCCTCCGCTGGGGCAGGTGGAGGGAGCCGTTACCTGACACTTCCTGCGCCTTTCCCAACCCGGAACGGATCCTGCCGGCCCAACGAAACAGAGGCGGGCGGCCAAGCTGAATCATCCGAGCAGAGGCGGGCTCACGCCTTGGTGACGTCACGGCCCAGCCGATTAACGCTGTGGGCCTGCGGCTCCCCTCTCCCTCTCCCTCTCCCAAGGGGCTACGGATTGAAATCCCTCCCGCTGAGTTCCGGCTTCGGATCGCAGTGGATAGACTCTTACATATGCGGGGCAGACCAAAGCTTATGGGGTGATTTAACGTAGGAATAATATGTACATACCCTTGGCGAGGTGAGGAATCCCCTTATTTATTATACCCTCCACTTTTCCTGCAAGGCCCTTTTGTCGTAGTGCTTTGAAATAAACAAAGCATTTCTCCTGGAAAACCTGAAAGGGAACTGGATGAAGGCATTATGTAGGTGCAGTTCCGATCTTTTCCATCAGGTGAATATCTGCCTGTTGCCTACATTTTAAAGACACGGAACTCCTAACTTACAGACCTCTTGATTCTTGCTATTTGGAAAGCATGTATGTATGGAAAAAGGAGATGGATTACACAGATTTTAAAAATGGGTGGAGACATTCAGCTGGTTGAGGCCATCCTATTCTGCAGAACCAGCAACTGAGAAAGCCACATCTTTTGAATTTTGGTTATGAGGAAAGTCCTTGAAATATCTGGTAATTCAGCAGCACTGTGTCAGCTTACCATTTTTCATGGAAGCCAACTTGGGAGGAACCTTCGAGATCATCTAGTCCAACTCCTGCTTAATGCAAGCTGCAGTTACAGCATCACTGAGAGTTTTCTGACCAGGCACTGAAGGAGAACCTACCACCTCTTGAGGCACTCTGTTCTACTGCCAAACAGCTCTTTGCTTGTCTAGCACATGCAGGCTACAGAGGCATTTAACACCAGGGGCAGCAGGAAAGGCACTCGGTTCAGTGGCAGAACACAACCCACAGAGAGCCACCATCAACAGCTGTTGCTTTTGGGCAGCTGGCAAAGCTGGCACTGATGCCTATCTTGGTCTTTGAAAAATATTTCAGACCTGGTTCCCTGAACAATACTAAGGTGGCTATAGCCACCATTTAGTTTTCCCACAGTGCTCTCAATGTAATCCTGCTCTGGGGCACTGTGGGAAATTTAAATGGAAAGCTAGATGACCACCACTCTCAGCTAAGCCCACCTGTGCTGAAGCCTACAAAACAGCACTTGACCCTGAGAGCTGGCTCTGAGACAATGTTTTTCATTCATTAGGCCCCAGGTTCAGCTGGGCTGAGATCCAAGCAAGCTGCTGCCAGCTCTGGATCAAAGGGAACAGGATGACTCCACTTCCTATGTTTAGAATTACATAGAGCATAGATGAGTGTATACAGAAAGAGTGTATATGCCCATCCATCTTACTTGTTTTGCAGGGACATAAATGTGACACCATTTCAACATGGAGACATCGTCTCCTTCCTTTGTTTTATTGTTATACTTACTGCACAGTAAAGACAAGGGAGGAGCAATTCCACAGCAAGAGTTACTCCAGAAACTGTTGGCAAGTTAGTTGCTGTGATCATTTTTATTAAATTAAGACAACAATCAGAAATGAATCATGGGTAATACATAGTTAATGGCAGTAGATCTGTCTGCCCTATGGTTGTTCCTGCTAAGGCAGATGCAGGCAATCTGACCAGTGTGGGGTCATGAATTGTAGAGCGGAGTGTATACATATACTAAATCTCTGTGGAATTGATGACTTCATCATGTCTTGAATTGTCTCTTGACTTAGACAAAGTAACTCCCCACAAAATGGAATTATAATATCCAACCAACAATCCCACACCCCCTTCCCATCTGCATCAGCAGTGCAATGGCTGCAAGCAAAGGTGGTTGTTCAGGAAGGACTTTGCCATAGCAGGCTGCAGAGGGGAGATGAAGGCTATACAGCCCAGCATTAGATGGTACTGGAGACTACCAAGCACAAGGTCTGGGGGTAGGCACTGACGGAGCGAGCCACTGTGAGGACTAAGTTGGAGGTGAACTGCTCTCAGCAGTACCCTATGGTTGGAAGGGTCACAAGAAGGAAGAGGTCAGCCCCTATACCTGAGCTCACCAAACCAGTGCGTCGAGGAAGAGCTCTTGCAGTTCATTCAGTGAAAACGCCCCTTGCAAAGAGGATGGCAAGTGCGTTCAGCACAGCAAATAGTCTGGTGGTGGTCCCGTGTGGGTTAGTGTTTCCCAGTGACAAAGTACTCTTCCACTGTAGTGATATCAGCATGAGAGACAGTGAGTTCTAGTGCGTAACGAAGAGGAGGAGGAGGACATAACCAAAACTGTGATCGACTTGAGATGCAGTATCCGTATGGGGAAGGACTTGGCATCTGAGATGAGATGCAAAGATGATTAACGTGGAAGACTCAGTTGGAAGTGACCAAGGAGCTGTGAGAGGAGAGATCCACACTGCTTGCACTGAAGCCTCGGCTCTCAGCCCGAAGGCCTTGGGAATCCTGCAAAACAACCCATTTCTCGTGACCTTACATCTTTCAGTTGTGAGCATGTTTACACTAAGAACAAAAGCTGGTGTTTACCAGTTTGAAATGAAAACGATCTAGCAAGTTCTCATATTGATGGGCATACTGCAGTCTTCCCCCAAATCTGATCCCCCCCCCAGATATCTTAGGCTACACTTTCAGCACTCCCAACGAGCTTCTTACCTGGAAAGAATCCTCACTAGATTTATTCAAGTAGTTCAATGAAGCTGCTCGTTTCATGCTAAGGAAAAAGAGAAAAAAGTTACCTCTGTGGTACCACCTTTAGGCCTCCTTGTTTGCTTTGTTTTCTTCCTTGGTCTGGGCACATACTCTAAATAGGAAAAGGTCATAGCTGGGAATCTTCAGCTTTGGGCAAGAAATCCAGTGCAAACCATGAACCATGAAAGAGGTTTGCTTCAGAGCAAGAAAGGAAGAGGGGAACTGTAGCATGTATGGGGAGGAAAAGAAGGTACACATGATCTCTAGTGTGCATCCAGGCTTGTTCACATAATGCCAAACCATGGTTTGTTGTTACATCTGAACTCGTCACTGGGTCAAATTGCAAACAAAATGTCAGTCCCTTGAAGTTGCCATGCCTAGACAAAAACTACAAGGTGCAGTTATTATTTAATACCAGTCTTCCCCAGTCTGGTATCTTCCAGATGTTTTAGACTACAACACTCAGAATTCCTGTTTATTAGCCATGTTGGCTGGGGATAATGGGAATAAATGCCCAAAATATCTGGACAGAATCAAGTTGCAGAAGGCTGCTTCCTACTGTGGCCATTTTGTTCTAGATTAGAGGTGGATGCAAAGCAAATTGCATCAACTGGTGGACCCCTTTTCCAGTAGAACACCTAAGGCAGCCTTCCCAAATTAACCAGATATTTTGGACCAACCACCAGCATTTCTGCCCACTGGCCAGGCTGGCTGGAGCTGATAAGCCTTGAAATACAAAACATCTGGAGAGCACCAGGTTGGGAATGATGACTTAGTTCCTACTGGTTGGTGTCATACTGCAAAGAATGCTGAACTGTGGGGACCTTCCTCTGATCCTGCCCTGCAAGACACATTTGAAGTATTTAAGTGAGCGTATATAACAGACTGGCTACACCTTGATCCTGAGTAAGCCACTCTAGCCTTAAACATTTATTACACTTAGAAAGCAAAAGAAAGACTACTGAAGAAGGCACTCAAGACACGTTTGCTCTAGTGATCTATAAAAATAAAAATGTGTCTCTATATGTATCTTTCTGAGACAATGAAATCTAGATGTCTGAAGCTCAGCATGCATAAGGGGACTGTAGAGATGTATACCACAGGATTATTTTGATTGCAAAAATCATCAGTTAATTGTATCGTAAATGTGTCCATGTTTGCTAAAGTCTATGGTAACAACAAGAGCAGACTTTCCCAACCAACATGCAGCTTTGCAGTTTGAAGCTGGGAAGACTGGTTGGCCAAGGGACACAGTTACACACCTGCTCTTCCATTGTTGTCGGGCTTCTTTCTCTTAGAGGAGTGGAGTGCATAGATTCCTCCTTCGGGGGGCTATGAGCACATGGCATGGGCTACGCCTGGGGCTTGGAAGCAGGTGTGGCACCAGGGCATCTCCAGCTCCGGCGGCTGCGTATCTTTGGGGAAGGCTTTCCTGTATCAAACTAAGGCCTATTCCAGCCCATATGAAACCAGGCCTGTTCAGTGGCACCTAGTAAGACTAGAGGGTTCTGAAGTATGTGCAGCAGGGGCGGCTGTAGTCATAAGAGAAGGCCACTAGCTGGATGCAACCAATGCACGCATAACCAACACAAGCCCCCAAAAGAGCCTCCTACTTGGTGTTCCTTGGTTCCAGTGGGCCGTTCCCCTGCAGCTTCTTGACTAGCATTTCACTGCTTCTCTTGATCACATCTCGAATCTTCCCTAGTGAGCCACTGCGTCGGAGGGCGCCGGTGCCATCCTGGAAAGGAAGAGAGCAAGTGACATCATGATGGACACCGCCTCGCTCTCCCAGAGATCAGAAGAAAGCATTTCTTGCAGCTGTAACTAGAAAATTGCATGCATAACCTCTGAGACAAGGTATAAGGGCGGAGCAGTGCTAAGAGTGTTGGACTGGGGCTCAGGAGATCTGGGTTCTAGTCCCCACTCTTCATGAAGCTCACTGGGTGACTTTGGGCCAGGCACAGCCTCTCAGCCCAACCTACCTCGCAAGGACGTTGTAAGGATAAAACAGAGAGAGAGACTCATGCAAACCACCGTGTAAAAAAGAATAGCTTCTAAAGCAGGGGTGAGCAACTTGCTTTAGCCAAAAATTACCATCAGCCCAAACTAGCAGAGATAAAGGTAAGAAGTAATGGGAGCTGCTGGCCCAACCTGCTACCTACTCCCACAAAGAATTTAGTGGCGCAGCTGAACAACGCCCACTTCCGGTTGCACTTAGGGCTGCAGATCTGAAAGTTGCCTGATGAAAAAGTCAGGTCCCTCCATGCATGATCTAGCAAGTGCAGAGAATGGGTTCTTCTCCTTTACCTGCTATTTTTTCTAAGTTCAGGAAGAAAGAGTGTTTTGGTTTGTTTTCTTCAGTCTAGAATAGTATTTTTGAAATGTGATTCCCATACCAGTAAGCTGTAGTAGTCCAGCCTGGGTAAAACTGCAGGAAGTGCCCTTTACCCTCCCATCATGCACCCTTGAAAAGAATGAGTGAGCAAGGGAGATTTAATGAAGTTGCTGAATTGCTAATGTTCTCCATGACATCATAAAGTCCTTATGACCATGTGTATGAACCATATGACTCAAGAAATTCTGCCTATAACTGTTCTCAGTTTATAATATGCACTGGCATGCACCGATGAGGATGACTGGTTAATCCATTTGGGAATTCCTTTCCTACGGTAGGGCAATTTGCCCCCACATTGTTGAGTTACAGAGGACAATTAAACATGTGTCTAGTTCACCATAGTCTGGGGATGTAATTTATCCCGGAGATTTAGCAGTTTCAGATTGTGTGTGTTGGAGGACTGGAGATTTTAATTATTATGCATAATACTGTAATTTTGTGTAAGTGGTGTAACTCCCTGGGATGCACAATACATACTAGTTAGAAGTCTTAATTCCTGAAGTGTTCAGCATATCTAAGGAACTTTTAATCCAGGGGCCCACAACCTTTTTGGCACAGCCTTTCCTTGCTACGCAGTGGTTTCAACTCCTGTGCTGCTGGGCTGGTTGATCGAAAGGTTGCCAGTTCGAATCTGCACAACGGGGTGAGTTCCCATTGCTCCATCCTAGCTCTTGCCAACCTTGCAGTTCGCAAGCATGCACATGCGAGTAGATAAAAAGGTACCACTTCATTGGGAAGTTAACAGTGTTCTGTGCACTTCAGTGTCTAGTCATGCCGGGCACATGACCATGGAGACTGTCTGCAGACAAATGCTGGCTCCCTCGGCTAGGAAACGGAGATGAGCACCGCCCCCTAGAGTCAGGCATTACTGGACTTAATGTCAAGGGGAAACCTTTACCTTTACCTTCCTTGCTACTGCTAACAAGGGAAATTTTGGGCAGGTCCCCCATGGCTCTGCAAGCAACACTGGATGTGGCTGAGGGCTGTATGTGCACCCATTCCAAAGTCATACTTCCAATTATTATTTCAGATCTCTTAACAATGTCTCAAGTGTCAAGTGGCAGCTCATGGTGCATGTCAAGAGTATCTGTAGCCACTAAATATGTGACCTGTGCACACTCAGAAAATATTTCAGTGCAGTTAAGGGAACCTGGCAACACTCGGCTTGCTGCTTGCCCAGGAGGGTTCTTTCAAGTGGCTATTGCAAAATTAGGAGCTGTGCCCTCATAGAACAAAAGAGCCCTGCTGGATCAGACCAGGGGCCTACTTAGTTTCTGCTCTGTTTTCAAGAGTGGCTAACCACCAGCAAAACAAGAAGCAGGGCATGAGGGTCTATCACTTTGCCCATGGGCAACGGCAGCCAAAATTGGCAGTGCAATCCAGTGTTTGGCAGGGGGAGACCTTCATAAGCCCAACACACGACTGCATACAAGTATATGGATTAGCGCAATTAGGCATATGAAACCAATCCTCAGAGCTTGCTTTTTTGCTCCCATGAAGGCTTGTGATTCCTAAGAATTCAAATTATGAATCACATACCAAATGTAGCAAGCTGTTGGAATAGATTTGATCTATATCTGTGCATTTGTCACCCATCACTGCTGCTACTTTGAGAATTGTGTAGAGGCGTGGCTTTTTTAAAGCCTGTAAAACTCTTAGTATCCCTAACCTGACTATTTCTAAACATCTGTTTCTCTCTACTTAATTATCCCTTGTAATATTCCTGATCTTCGTGTCTGCCTTCCTTGACCCATCTGCCCGTATCTAGTGGTTACTAGAAAATATTTCAGTGTCTGTCACCAAACAGCAAAACACTGATAGCCAGCAAACTGAATGGTTTTAACACGGGATGGGCCAATTTCATGGTAGATAAGCCTGCCATGGCTATGTAAACATTTCTAAAAGCCATACTACTTCACTAGGTCAACTCAAAGGTCACAAAATACTTGTTATGTGCCATCAAGTCATCTTTGACTTATGGTGGCCCTCCAAAATGTCCTGTTCTTGTATATTCAAGGCCATGGCTTCCTTTATGGATTCATTCCATCTCCTATTTGATCTTCCCCTTCTTCTTCTGCCTTCAGCTTTCCCAAAGTATAACAGCCTCAGTTTAGTCATTTTTGCTTCTAAGGAAAGTTCTGCCTTGATTTGATCTAGGACCCACTGGTTCATCTTTCTGTCAGTTGAGGATATTTTGACAGCTCTCCTCCATTACCATATTTTGAATGCATCAGTTTTCACACCCATACATAATGAATGGAATAGGCCAACTCAAAGGTCACAAAATGCTGTGAAAGATTCAGAGTTTCCCAGAACTCCTATGCAGGGAAGGTGGTGAACTAAGCACAAGGCAAGAGGGCGGGGAGAATGGCTAATGTTCAAGTCATGAAGTCTGCATAGTTACCATCTTAAGATGGAGGCGGCAGAATTAGGCTCTACCAGACCTTGAGGTATTTTCTATTTGCAGGTAATATCTTCCCAACGGATGCTGGGATGAAGAAGTAAACAAAGAGTGGAAACCATATTGGGTAGCTCTACCTAGCGGTTGAGAGGTGATATACACTCAGAGAATAAAGTTCCAGGCTCAGGTGGTATAACATCATCTTTCTTAAGTGTAGGAACCTGCTAAATTTGAACAGCTAAATTTGGCGTTCTTCAGGTCGCTTTGACTGGCTATGTGTACTTTCAGAACTGTGTGTCTCTAAATACCTGTGACTGGAGAAGAACAGAAACAAATTAGTGGGTTTACTGGAGCATGTGGCAGGACCAGAGTGCTCGGAATTGCTGGGCTTTGGCCTCACCCAACAGGGATTTTATGCTATATTACATAACTCCCTTATTATCATAAGATCCCCTTTTAAATACTTATTGATTTCAATAAGTATTACTTGTTGTATTAACAAGTAATATTAATACTTGTTAATTTTAATCTGTGTTTATTAATTGCTGTTCTATGGATTTTTAAAACTGTTCCTTTTTAGATATGTTTGGGGATACATTGTTATTTTATATTGCTATTATTATGTTCCGTTTCTTGTTTGGTGAGGACAACAAAGCACTGGTAGTCCTTAAAACATGTATTTGAGAAAAAAGGAAATTTAAGGTACAAAAATACAGTTACAATGATTGAAGGTTAAAAAGTGCAAATATTAAAACACATATCCAAACTGTCACAATATGTAAAAT